>NW_019154125.1:18580348-18761053 GCF_002288905.1 Enhydra lutris kenyoni
GAGGGAAATTGGAAGGGGAAGTGAACCATGAGAGACTATGGACTCTGAAAAACAATCTGAGGGTTTTGAAGGGGCAGGGGGGTGGGAGGTTGGGGGAGCCAGGTGGTGGGTATTAAGGAGGGCATGTATTGCATGGAGCACTGGGTGTGGTGCAAAAACAATGAATTCTGTTGTGCTGAAAATAAATAAAAATAAATAAATAAATAAAATAAAATATAGGCAAGGGATATGAATAGGCATTTCTCCAAAGAAGATATACAAATGGCAAAGAAGCACATGGAAAAGACAAACTGGTACACTCATTCATTGCTGGTAAAGTAAAATATAAAATGTAAAATGGTGCAGCCACTTTGGAAAATGGTCTGGCAGATCCTCATCATGTTAAATATAGAATCAGCATATGACCCAGAAATTCTACGTCTAGGCATATACCAACAAGAAATGAAACTGAAAATTGATGTCCACATAAAAACTTGCACATGAATATTCATTAGCAGCATTATTCATAACACTCAAAAATGGAAACAGCCCAAATATCCATCAACAGATGAATGGATAATAAAATGTGTTATGTCCAAATAATGAAATACTATTTGGCCACAGAAAGGGATGGCGTATTGATAGGTGCTATAGTAAGGATGAACCTTGCTACTATGCTATATGAAAGAAGCCATTTACAAAGGACCATATACTGAACGATTTCATTTATATATTTTCATAGGCAAATCCAAAGGGACAGGACATAGATGACTGCTTATCTAGTGCTAGGGGCTTGGAGTCAATAAAAAGTGAATGTCAATGGTCACTGCTAGGATAATGAAAATGTTCTAAATTGATTGTGGTGATAAGTATACAACTCTGAATAAATTAAAAAAAAAACTACTGACATTTTAAAATGAATTGTATGGTATGTTCATTATATCCTAATTTTTAAAAGCAGCTCTCATACAACTCTGTATGGATTATGCCTTGTTTTACTGAAATGATTTTAGATGATACCTATACCATTTAAGAGGACAGGGAAAGAAAGTGAGGTGAGAATCTGAATATGCCAAGTTCCAACTGATCAAGATATAAGAAAATTCTCATTTGGTGAAAGTCAGTTCAATTTCTTGACGTGTGTAAATATGCATTTATAAGAATGCTTGTAGGTACCAGCAGCTCTAAAATGCATGGTGCTTGGTAGCAGTATTGCTACCATGCTATTTGATTTGATCAGATCTTTGCTCTAAGCAATACATATATAAAATAGCAAGATAAAATTCCAAGAAGTAACTTAAAAAATATTGTCATCTGAAATACAACTAGGCTACAATAATCCTAAAGATTCATTCGGAGGGCTCTTTTCTCAACATGAAGAAAGTTACAGGAACTACCAATAGCTGTATGCAGTCTCCCCCTCACTAGAGTGAAAACATAAATCATGGCCAGATCACATGAGTGAACACTAAAAGATGCAAAATTAAAAGATGTCAAAGATGCAAAATTTTTCATTAAAAGATGCAACACTTTTTCGAAGGAGACTAAAAATACGAAAAGCATTTCACTACAATCCTAGAACTAGCAGGGTAAGCAAATTCCTTGTCAAGCAAAATTCTAAGAAATCCATGGATTTGACAAGTCCTGTTATGCCTGTGTTAAGGGAGGAGGGTCTCAATCTCATATCCTAACAGCCACTGTAAGGTACCATACACAGTGGCATGCCACTTAATAGAAACACTCGTGCTTTATAGCTCAGCAGGTTTACACTCTCATTTGATCCTCATAAAAGCCCTCTGGAAGTGCGCCTGGGTGGCTCAGTGGGTTGAAGCCTCTGCCTTTGGCTCAGGTCATGATCCCAGGGTCCTAGGATCGAGCCCCGCATCAGGCTCTCTGCTCAGCGGGGTGCCTGCTTCCTCCTCTCTCTCTGCCTGCCTCTCTGCCTACTTGTGATCTCTGTCTGTCAAATAAATGAATAAAATCTTTAAAAAAAAAAAAAAAAGCCCTCTGGAATCCAGTATTCTAAGCCCTTCAGTCTTGAATAATCAAATTAGATAGTCAATTGTGATCTATAAATTCAGTCAACATAAAGCAGGACAGTATAAAGAAATCTTTTATAGATTTGTTATGATTAAAAAATATTTCTTTACACTAACATTTATGTATATATTCACTGATACACTACATTTAAAAAAATGCTACATCTCATAAAATGTGGATTTCCTTCAGAAGTTAACAAAATTAATTGTGGGGGGGGCACCTGGGTGGCTCAGTCAGTTAAGCGCTTAACTCTTAATTTTGGCTCAGGTTGTAACCTCAGGGTTGTGAGATCGAGCCCCGCATTAGGCTCCATGCTCAGTGCTCTCTCTCAGTCTTTCCCCCTTACATGCGCTTTCTCTGAGTAAATAAAATCTTAAAAATAAAGTAAAATAAGGTAAAATAAAATAAGTTGGGAAATTGTTCTTCAGGTCAATCGGTCTCATTTATTCTCCTGGATAGATCCTGTTTATAACTTCCTATATTTGGAAGAAGAGTTTTCATTACATCGTAAGTCTTTAAAAATGTAACTTGAACATATCAGTATTTTCCTTAGCATGTATTAAATTAAAAAATAAGTATTTACATGGAATATAACTCTAACAGGGAATTTTAACTAGGTCAAAAACTCTTCACCTATAGTCCAAACGTCAAACAAAGTATTTTATAATTCCAATAATAGGTTAGATTCTATTAAGCCTCTGGGAAACATCACCTTAAAAATACAGATATATATAAGTTTGTAGGTTTTTTTAAGTTTGTAAATTTGTCCAAATCTATAGGATGCACAACACCAAGAGTGAATCCTAATGTAAACTATGGCCTCTGAGTGATAAGGATACATCAATGTAGGTTATCAATTGTAATAAAGGGAGTACTCAGATTAGTGATGCTGATAATGACAGAAAATATATATGTGTGGGAGCAGAAGGTATATAGGAAATCTCTGCATCTTAGGCTGAATTTTGCTGTGAACCTACTAGAGATGCTCCAAAAAAAAATAAAGTCTATTTTTAAAAAAAATGGAGTTCTCACTAAAAGGGCAGAATTTAAAAGACACCTTTAAAAAGTAAATTCAAATTCTTACTAAAAAAATCTTTAAAAAAAAGGAAAACAGTAAAGAAGTATTTAATAATTTATCATTCCTTTCCTTTTCTCATAAGAGCCCTTTGGAGAGTTTTTCACCAAAAAATGGAAGTCCAGAGGTGTATCAAAAAGTGTTATGTCCAGGGTACCTGGGTGGCTCAGCCAGTTAAGTGCCTGCCTTCAGCTCAGGTCATGATCCCAGTGTCCTGAGATCTAGCCCTGGGTCAGGCTCCCTTCTCAGCAAGGTGTCTGCTTCTCCCTTTCCCTCTGCTTTTCCCCACTGTCCCTCCCCGCAGGCTTGTGCTCGCTCTCCCTCTCACTTGCTCCCTCTCTCTCTCTCAAATAAATAAATATCTTAAAAGAAAAAAAAGCATCATGTCCAAAGTCAGAGCCATCTGAGTTTGTTAAAATAATAATACTAAAATAGTAATATATACATATATGTAAATAAATAACTGATGAAAATAGCAAACAGTATCTAAAAATGAACCACGACACCTAAGCAGTTGGTATAAAAGACAGCTCTAACACGTGCCCAGAATCTCATTCTCCTGATTCACCTGGTGCTACAGGTGGCAAAATGGCAGAGAAGAACCCAACCACTGAGATATTCATGGAGGGCCTCATGAGGGTCATGTTTCCAGTGCAGGGATAAGGAAGGCATGCTGTGTGTGGCCCTCCCCCAATGAGGAACTGTAAAGCAGGAAGAAAACAGCCAGGCAGTGAGAGAAAACTATAGTTGGCTTAAAGAATTTGGAATAAATTATTCTCAAAGTTGAAAGTGCTAATATATAAGAATTACCTAAAAGCTAACTGCAAGACATGTATGTATATCACACTCATGATAATTTTTCATTTTTTATTTGGTTCCAAAATGAAGTTTTAAAGAATGGTTGTTATTTACTCCTCCTTTTCTGCTTTTTGGAGGAAATATTAAGCTCTTTTAAAGGGATGTTCTATTTAATAACAAATGAAGCTTTGTATTAATTAAAAAAAAAAGACTTTTATTTTTTGCTCCAAGTACTAAACATCTAGCTACCTAAGGACCAAAATCTTACCATAATAATATAAAGAAGACCAAAATCTTAAAAATTTACCAACACCTCGATAAAGTATTTTTAAGGAGTCATCACTAAATGGACCATTTTAAAATCCAATGATACACACAAAAAACCAAAAAAACACCAAAAACCCAGAATCTCCTCACCATCTAAGCATAGGGATTGGACCTCCTGCCATGCTTTGACTGGGCAGCGTGTGGGACTGCTGATCTCTAGGAGGCTCCAGTTCTGCCTCCAGGACTAGTACAAGTTTTTAGCTTTTATTTCATAGTACTGGTAAAAAATAAATAGGCTGAAAAATGTTGGGAAGATAAGGGCAAGTCCTAAAATTACTACTAAGAATTGGACTATTAACATTTTCTTATTTGATTTTGAAGTGTAAAAATAAAGTACAATACTTAAAAGAATAATCTATTTTTGAAGTCCCATAGCAGAATTTTCCTTCTTTTTTTTTTTTTTAAAGATTTTATTTATTTATTTGATAGACAGAGATTACAAGTAGGCAGAGAGGCAGGCAGAGAGAGAGGAGGAAGCAGGCTCCCTGCTGAGCAGAGAGCCCGATGCGGGGCTCGATTCCAGGACCCTGGGATCATGACCTGAGCCGAAGGCAGAGGCTTTAACCCACTGAGCCACCCAGGCGCCCCAGAATTTTCTTTCTTAAATGTTTTCCAGGAAATACATTTTTAAAATCTCTTTAAATTATATCTTAAAATAGCTAATTGTGCTATTCATGGCATTAATTCTGATTTTTGTTGTTGTTGTTGTTGTTGGTTATAGGTTTAAAGGTAATGAACAACTTTCAATCTATATGGAACAAGTGAGTCTTTCTACAATATCATTCCAAATTATAGCAAATTGTATAATTGAAAATCTGTTCTCTGTATGTTACTGTGCCATATCCATAGTTCCTGTTCTTAAGGAGCTAGCAATCTGCAAAGTAGGAAGACAGGAGAAACCCAAGTAGCAGCTCTTACATTAAGAGAATATGACAGATGTTTTATGAGACACTACTTTTATTTTATTTTATTATTTTATTTTTTAAAGATTTTATTCATTTATTTGACAGACAGAGATCACAAGTAGGCAGAGATGCAGGCAGAGAGAGAGGAAGGGAAGCAGGCTCCCCGCTGAGCAAAGAGCCAGATGCGGGGCTCGATCCCAGGACACTGAGATCATGACCTGAGCCAAAGGCAGAGGCTTTAACCCACTGAGCCACCCAGGCGCCCCAAGACACTACTTTTAAAAAGCAAACAAATAAGCAAACAAATAAACAAAGAACAGTAAAGTTTCAAACACTGGAGAGAGCCCATCCAGCTGGAAAGAATCAGGACAGACTTCATGAGGAAATGGAATTTGAGAGGTCTTAAATGAAGAGTTTAAGACATTCCAGACAGAGTGGTGGTGGTGAGGGGAATACCAGGAATATTGAGTTGGTTCATTAACTAGGCCACAGAATAAGTAACAGAGCAACAGAAATACACTAGGAAAAGTTCAATGAGGGCATCATACCTTGTGCACTAAGAAGCACTGCCTGTAGTTCTATGTTACAAGGAACTACCTAAGGATTGTGAGTAGATGAGCAGCATGGCCAAAACTATGTTTCCGAGATTTGTATCAAGGCTGTGGGAACACAAGTGGTAAGATGCAAAATTGTCTGAAAAACAAAAATAAAAACAAAAAAGACCCAGAAGTGGAGAGGTAACCAGCTGGAAGTCATCAACAATGGCTTAGACAAGGAGTAAAAATGTAGCAGTGAAAATGGAAAAGAAAGAGAACTAAAGAGCTATTCTGGAGGGACAGTCTATGAAGGCTTAGGCACTTATTTGTCACTTATAATTTCGTATGTCTTGTTAACCAGATTCCTCCAATCACCAGGACTAAGGAGTAAATGCAAAAGCCAGATGCTGACCTGTTTCTAAGAGATGAAAGAGCTGACAGATTTTCAAAACTAATCCCTATATAAAGGTTTTCCTTGCAAGATATTTGGTTTTATAGGTTGGGGAACAGTAAAATGAGGTGTGTGGGCAGCATGGGCCACTCTGACCACATCATGTCCCATGTCTTTACATGTGGCATGGAGAAGGAGGAACTCTGATGCACAGAGGTTTAGTTATCCAGACTTCATGTATCAGGTTAGGGAATAAGGGCTCCTGGAGAACTATACTTGAAATTACCTAGGGGATGAGTCACACTGGATAAAGGTGGAGACCCTGCTACCTCCTACACTTCCTGGCCTTCTGTGGCCTGGTTTCCTTCCATCACTTTGCAGGTGGTTGTGTGCTAAAAGACCTTCATATGGAATTATTAAAAAAACAAAAACCAAAAGGCTCAGTAATGTTCTATCTGAAATCTCAGGATGCCTATATCCCATACCCTTTTGGGAACACTAAGATAAACAGCAGAGAACAACTACTCTGAGTAGTTGTCCCTGGGCCTCCATATTTATACTTAAGTCTCATTCTTTGCTCTTTGAAACTAGGTTTTGTGGCTTCCTAGGAGACTCTCTTTAATGTTTTATTTTGGAATATTTTCAGATTTACAGAAAATATGCAAGAACACTCATGCTATTGATCTAGATTTGTATATGGTGAATTCATCTATTTGCTTCGTCACCTTCTCCAAACACATATGCATATGCATATTGTTGTGGTTGTTGGTTGGTTACTCTTATCATTTTGCTGAATCACAGAAAGTGATTTCATGGTCATCTTGGTCATTTAGTTAAAAAAAATATTTTTTAAAGCAGTTTTAGGTCATGGGAAAATTGAGGGAAAACTATAGGTTTTCTACATATGCCCCACCCCTACACATGCATAGCTTCCCTCATTATCAGCATTCCCCCAACACAGTGGTACATTTATTACAATTGATGAACCCATATCAACACATCATAATTGCCCAAAGTCCATAGCTTACAATATAGTTCACTCATGGTGGTATATATTCTCTGGGTTTAGAAGAATGTATAATGAGTGATATGTATCCATCATTATAGTATTATACCGATTATTTTCACTGCCCACAAATTCTGTGCTTCTCTTAATTATCCTTTCTCTCCCTTCCACAACCTTTGGCAACCAAAGACCTTTTTACTATCTCCCTAGTTTTGTCTTCTCCAGAAGGCCATATAGGTAAAATCATACATTGTGTGGTCTTTTCAGATCGGCTACTTTCATTTAGTTATACGCATTTAAGGTTCATCCATGTCTTAAGGCCTGATAGCTCACTTTCCTTCTGTGTTGAGTAATATTCTATTTTCTAGATGTACTGTGTACTTTATTCATCTATGAAGGACATCTTGGTTGTTTTTAAGTTTTGGCAATTATGAGTAAAGCTGCTATATACATCTACAGGCAGGTTATTTATGTGGATGTAAGTTTTCAATTACTTTGGGTAATACTAAGGAGCACAACTGCTGGACTGTATGGTAAGAGTGTTTTTCTTTTTTAAATTAATTAATTAATTCGATTATATTTATTTATTTGAGAGAGGGGGGAGAGCATAGAGAGAAAGGGATAGGGAGAAACAGACTCCCTGCAGAGCAGAGAGCCCAGGAACCTGAGATCATGACCTAAGCCAAAGGCAGATGCTGAGCTGAGTACCCCTAATTTTTATTTATTTTTAAAAAGATTGTATCTATTTATTTGAGAGAGAGAAAGACAAGAGGTACAAGTTGGGGGAGGGTCAGAAGGGGATGGAGAGGAGACAAGCAGACTCCATGTAGAGTGAGGAGCCTGACACAGGGCTCAATCGCATGGCCCTGAGATCATGACCTGGCTGAAATCAAGAGCCAGATGCTCAACCAACTGAGGCACCTAAGTGCCCCAAGTATTTTTATTTTTGTAAGAAATTACCAAAGCATCCACAGCAGCTGTACCGTTCTGCATTCCCACCAGCAATGAATGTGAGTTCTTATTGCTTCATAGCCTTTGCTGTTAGTGTTCTAGATTTTGGCCATTCCAACAGGTGTGTGGTGTTGTCCCACTGTGGTTTTAATTTGTGTTTTCCTGATGACATATGATGTAGCTTGCCATCTGTGTATTTTCTCTGATGAGGGGTCTGGTTAAAGTCTTTGGCCCATGTTTTAATTGGGTTTTCTTATTGTTGAATTTAAGAGTTCTTTGTATATTTTGCTTTTTGGGATTTTTAAATATAAATTTTGTTAGTTACCATACAGTGCAATATTGGTTTCTAGAGTAGAATTCAGAGATTCATCACTTACATACAACACCCAGTGCTCATCACAACAAGTACCCTCTTTAATACCCATCACCTTCTCTAGTCTCCCCCAACCACCTTCCCCCATCTCAGTTTGTCCCTTATCATTAAGAGTCACTTATGATTTGTTTCCCTCTCTCCTTTTTTGCTTTTCCCCTTTCCTATATGTTCATCTGTTTTCTTTCCTAAATTTCACATGAGTGAGATCATATGGTATTTGTCTTTCTCTGAATGGCTTATTTCATTCAGCATAATACACTCTAGCTCTATCCATGTTGATGGAAATGGCAAGATTTCATTCTTTTTGATGACCGCATAATATTCCACTGATGTAAATATCACACCATCTTTATCCATTCATCAGTTGATGGACATTTGGGCTCTCTCCATAGTTTGGCTATTGTTGATAATGCTGTCATAAACACTGGGGTGCATGTACCACTTTGAATCTGTATTTTTGTATTTTTGGGGTAAATACCATAGTAGTGCAAATGCTAGATCACAGGGTAGTTCTATTTTTAACTTTTTGAGGAAACTCTAAACTGTTCTCCAGATATATGCCTTATACTTTTCACAAAAATTAACTTGAAATGGTCATAAACTTAAATGTAAATGTAAAACCATAAAACTCCAAGGAGATAATACAGGAGAACACCTAAGTGGTCCTGAGTATGGCAATGACTTTTTAGATAGAACATCAAAGGCATGATCCATGAAAGAAATAATTGACAAATTGGACTTCATTAAAAATAAAAACTTCTGTTCTGTGTAAAACAATACCAAGAGAATGAGAAGACAAGCCACACACTGGGAGAAATTATTTGTAAAATACACATCTGATAAAGGACTATTACCCAAAATATACAATGAACTCCTTAATATCTATTCTATTATCTCTACCATGTTCTGCCCTGGGGGAAGGTCAATGCTGGTGATGTATTTGGCATGATGGGGGCACTACACACAGGACTATAAGTTTCATCTACCACAGCTAGGAGCAGTTGGACCCACTCTAGGTTAGCAGGTCCACCTTGTTGAGCCTTACCAACAAATTCACAGCAGCTCCAAAGAGCAATAAAAGCAAATGACCTGCCCAGATTGAGTGTTTTGGGAGACTAACTCATTTGGCCTCCAAGTGTTAATATATAAAAAGAACTGTTACAAAACTTATATGAATGTAGTCTCTTTCTCTCAAAATGTTATAATACTGTGTTCAACCTTCTTGTGATGCTGTAAGAGATAAAATGCCTCCATGATGAGAAGAAGTGAAGAAGGTATTGTGATATAGTGTTAGGATGCTATTCCCTGCTGACAATAAGTCAGGGAGTAGATCATCTGCTTCTTGATGGGGGCTTTCTGTGAGCAACTGAAACCACAGAAAGTAAAAACCAGGGTAAAGCTGGATGGACTACTGTTATTATCATTGCTACTATTGTTTCTATTTGGTTCCTGACATTGGTGAAAAGAATAGCAGAACTTCAATGTCCAATCGACACCTTTATTTAGTGACTTCTTTGGTCAGTCTAGCTTCCCTTGTGGTGAACTCGTACATACCCATATACAGAAATTCATTCTTGAAAACCAGTTCAAATTATTCTTGAAGTGAAAATCACTGAAATAGTTTGCTAAATTTACAAAGAAGTGCCAATATTTTTAGTGGGAAGCTCTACATGTTGATTTATGAGAGTCAACTTTGGGAATCAAAATTTGAGAGTTTTCTCTAGATAAGACTCCAAAATTCTACCCCATCTCCAGCCCAACACTCTCCTAAACATGTGTCTAGGAATGCAAATGAGCTACTTCATTGATCAGAAGGAGATCAAGAGTTTTAGATCATAATTATAACATTCCCCGAAGGCCTTCCAGCAACAATTACTGATTTTTCTTTTCTTTCTTTCTTTTTTTTTTTTCTAAGCAGGCTCCGCTGCAGTAAGGAGCCCAGAATGGGGCTTGAATTCATGACCCTGAGATCAAGATCTGAGCTGAGATGAAGAGCTGGATGCTTAACTGACTGAGCCACCCAGGTGCCCCAGCAATTACTGGTTTTATTTGGGATCACAAACCATTGTAAAAATGGGATATAAAGAGGTCTTTTCCTTAGAAAAAGTAACATACACATACATCTCATATATTGTCTGTTCTAGAGACAAAATAGTGGTACTGTTCATCAATTTCCTTGTCTTGTCTTTGGGATTCAGCTTCTCACTCAGACATAATCTGTGTGACCACCTATCCTAAATGGTCTATACATTCCTCTAGGCTGACTGCTTTTGGGATGGCAGTTACCCCCATAGATCAACACTTGGTACTGGTAGTACTCTGTACCACTGAGAATATTGTTCAGGGCTTATTAGAATCAAGAAAAGCAGTAAGCCTGTCTGGGGTATGGACTAACTTCACAGCTTATCTCTCATGCTGCCATTTCCTATTAACTCTGTTGAATAGTAGTAAGTAAAAAGGATAAAGTTAATATAAGCTAGCTGATATAAACTATAAGGATTTTAAGAGATTTTATTTTTAAATAATCTCTCCACCCAACGTGAGGCTCGAATTTACAACCCAGAGATCAAGACTCACATGCTCTACTGACTGAGCCAGCCAGACACCCCACACCATAAGGACTTTTATCAGATTAAAAAAAAAAAAAAAAAAGGCAAAAAAAAAGTGGGGGGGAGCTTACTTAAAAAGAAATAAATGAACAAAGATCTAAGGATATAATAAAATCTGTTCAAAAATAAGACAAGCCCAAGAATATAATAAGAACATACACAAATGTAACAGAGATATAAAAAACAAAAAAAGTTATATGGCTTCCTGAATAGAAACTGGTAAGATGTTTCAGTCTGAGGCAGCTAAAGAACAGGAAAGCTGGACTTGATAATAAGACTCTGGGCAATGCCCCACTGCAGAGGGGCTCTGAGGTTCATATTCTTGGCAAAACAGCCCTAGAATAACCAGTTATCACCTTCACACATACATTATCATAAGCCAGGTACTTGACATTTGTTTTCAAATATATTTAGTTGTTTTCTCCCTTTTATGTTTTCAAGATTCATTAAAATCTACAATCTACCTTCTAAAAAAAGAGAAAAAAACAGAGACAACATCCAACCTTATATTCTGGGTATTATTTATTATCTAATAAACTATCAACCAAATTGAAGTTTAATACGGGTAGAAATGACGTGGTTAGATCTGCAGGATTGAGGAAGAAAAGGAGTAGCAAAACATTAAAAAAATGGCTTCTCATGAAGACTGAGCTGGGAAAAGAGGCAAACAAATCTAGAATGGGAAAGTCAGAGGAATCAAGGGACTGAGTCTTTCTTGGTATCTTACTAACTTGTCGTCACGGTTTGGAATCAGCTCTTAAATGTATATCTGGGATCACTGTTGCAATGGAGCCCAAAATGAAATTCTCTTATGACACCACTCACTTGTAGTTCACTATTCCATTATTGCCTCCCTCACCAGACAGTTAGGTAGGCACCTATGTATCCTATAGAGAATAGCTGTCCCATGAATATTTGCTCACCCTTCACATGTAAATGAAAAGCAAAGGCACCAGCAGAACATGGTATCCTCTAGAATGAATGAGAAATTTAAGCTTGAAGAGACTAAGACTCTTAAAGGGTAAAATGAAAGATGGCTGTAATGTCAATCAAAGGGTGACCTGGGTCTTAGAAGAATAAATGTAAAAATGAAAATTTCAAAGGATATAAGTAAACACTGGATGGAGCTGCAAATTTCAGGTGCCATAGTAATATGGAGGAAGATCAGCAACAGGAGAAGAAAAATACATACTTTAGATAAAAAATTACCTTTTATGTTACATAACTATAAAGTATTCACATTAAAGGTTATATATGTTATAACATAAAGAATCACCTCAAAATATTTATCTACTCTGAGGAGAGTAATGTATGACCAATGTTGGTTTTGGATTACATTAAAAGTGACGTTGTCATCCATTTGCAATTACTGTTCAAAGGAAGGCAGATCACTGCAATACCTAAAATGTAATTAATACATTAAGAATGAAGAATAGTTTGATGTACTCCTACTTTCTGATTTTTGCTTTTGCTGTGTACCAAAAAAATCATTGTTAAGAACAAACTGAGAAGTATTTACCCTATGTTTCCTTCTAGGAGTTTTATATCAGGTCTTTAATATATATTGAGTTCACTTTTTAAAAAAGATTTTATTTATTTATTTGACAGAGACAGAGAGATCACAAGTAGGCAGAGAGGCAGGCAGAGGGGGAGGTGGAAGCAGGCCCCCCGCTGAGCAGAGAGCCTGATGTGGGGCTCGATCCCAGGACCCTGAGATCATGACCTGAGCCGAAGGCAGAGGCTTAAACCACTGAACCACCCAGGCGCCCCTACTGAGTTCATTTTTGTGAGTAGCGTATGATAGTGGTTTAACTACACTTTCCTGCCTGTGTTAATCCAGTTTCCCTAATATTTGTTGAAGAGACTTGCCAAACTTAAAAGCTTCTGCACAATTAAAAAAACAATCAACAAAATAAAAAGGCAACCTATAGAATGGGAGAAAATTGAAGAGAGGGAAGATGGCAGAGGAGTAGGGGACCCTATTTCAACCAGTCCGCTGAATTTAGGTGGATATCTACCAAACCATTCTGAATACCCACATTATCAGTCTGAGATGTAAAAATATCTATCTGGATCTCTACAAACAGAAAATCTCCAGTAGTTGCAAGGTATGAAGGATGGAGTCAAGATTCTGCACGCAGATATTGGAAGATAAACATAAGGGGGAGGGAGCCACTGCAAGCTGGCACTGGGAAGGTGATATAACACCAGAACACAAAAGTGTCCCACACTGGGGACCAGGCACAGACTTGCAGACTGTAGCGGTGGGGAAAGTACTTTAGTGCAGCCTCAGATAGGATCCAGGAGCTGCGGATTCACCAGAGAACCAGGGGCAACTCACGGTTTTAGAAACACAAAGGGTAGGGACACGCCCTGGTCCTAGGATCAACCTCTGGGAGAGCTGCTGTGGGGCGCACCTCTGAGGGAGGCTGTGGCTTTTAGCAGCACAGACAAAAAAGGAGACTATGTGTCCTGGAGAACTCAGTGAAGAACAGACTACAATTTGACTGCTCTGGGTCAGAGGTTTGGGTGCAGTCATTTCTGCTCTGACTTTCGGAGGAAATGGAAGAGACAAGGAAAGCAGCCAGAGAATGAAAGCTCAAAAACCGGTTTCCACTGAGTGTCCACCTCCCCAACAGGGGGCAGAGCAACCCTGCCTAAGTGGGTTGCATGAGTAACAGCACATCAGGTCCTGCCCCCAGAAGACAGGCTGGAAGAACAAGAGGACAACAAACCTAGGGTCGCTATAAAATGGATTCATCTTGCTTGGGTAATGGTTAATACTTTGGATTCTGTACATTCCCTCAACCACTTCTCAATAGAATGACTAAGAGGAGGAACCCCCAAAAAGAAAAGAATCAGAGACTATGGCCTCTGCAACAGACCTAACAGATAAGGATATAAGCAAGATGGTAGAGATAGACTTCAGAGTAGCAAATATGAAGTGGATATCTAGGTTTGAGAAAAATATTAATGACAATATAGAATCTCTAAGGGCAGAAATGAGATCTAATCAGGCCGAACTTAAAAATGCTAGAATGAGGGGCTGCCTGGGTGGCTCAGTGGGTTAAACCTCTGCCTTCAGCTCAGGCCCTGATCTCAGGGTTCTGGGATTGAGTCCCACATCAGGCTCTCTGCTAGGCAGGGAGCCTGCTTCCTCCTCTCTCTCTCTCTCTCTCTGCTTGTGATCTCTCTCTCTGTCAAATAAATAAAATCTTAAAAAAAAATGCTAGAATGAGATGCAGTCTAAACTGGATACCCTGACAGCCAGGGTAAATGAGGCAGAAGAACAAATAAGTGAGATAGATGATAAGATGATAGAAAAGAAGGAACAGGAAGAGGACTGGAATAAACACCTAAAAGCCTAAGAGATCAGACTGAGAGAGATTAATGATGCCATAGAATGTTTCAGTGTCAGAATTACTGGGATCCCTGAGGGGGTGGAGAAAGAGAGGAAACTAGAAGGTATAGTTGAGCAAATTATAGCCGAGAACTTCCCTAATATGGGGAAGGAAACAAGCATTCCTGTTCAAGAGGCAAAGAGGACTCTCAAGATCAATGAGAATAGACCGATGCCACGACATGTAATAGTAAAACTTGCAAATCTTAGAACCAAGGAAGCAAACCTGAAAGCAGCTGGGGGAAGAGATTTCTTACCTACAGAGGGAGCAACAAGAGAATAACAGTAGACCTGTCCACACAGACCTGGCAAGCCAGAAAGGGATGGCAAGACATATTCAGGTACTAAATGAGAAGAACATGCAGCCAAGTATACTTTATCCAGCAAGGCTGTCATTCAGAATGGATGGAAAGACAAGGAGGTTCCAGGACCAGCAGAAACTGAAAGAATATGTGACCACCAAGCTAGTCCTGCAAGAAATATTGAGGGGGATTCTATAAAAGAAGAAAGACCCCAAGAGGAATACAGAACAGAAATTTATAGAGATAATCTATAGAGACGGACGTCACAGGCAACATGATAGCACTAAAATTGTATCTTTCAATAGTTAGTCTCAAAGTGAACAGCCTAAATGCTCCCATGAAACAGTAGAGGGTTGCAGACTGGATAAAAAGACATGACCCATCCATATGCAATCTACAAGAAACTCATTCTGAACCTAAAGATACAACCAGACTGAGGGGCGCCTGGGTGGCTCAGTGGGTTAAGCCACTGCCTTCAGCTCAGGTCATGATCTCAGGGTCCTGGGATCGAGTCCCGCATCGGGCTCTCTGCTCAGCAGGGAGCCTGCTTCTCTCTCTCTCTCTCTCTCTCTCTCTCTCTCTCTCTGCCTGCCTCTCTGTCTACTTGTGATCTGTCTCTGTCAAATAAACAAATAAAATCTTAAAAAAAAAAAAAAAAAGATACAACCAGACTGAAAGTGAGGGGATGGAGAACCATTTGTCATGCCAATAGGCCTCAAAAGAAAGCTGGGGTAGCAATTCTCGTATCAGACATATTAGATTTTAAGCTAAAGACCGTAGTAAGAGACACAGAGGGACACTATAACATACTTAAAGGGTCTATCCAAAAAGAAGACCTAATAATTGTAAATATCTATGCCCCCAACATGGTAGCAGCCAATTACATAAGCTAATTGTTAACCAAAATTAAGAGTCATATTGATAAAAATACTAATAGGAGACCTCAATAGTCCACTCTCAGCGATAAACAGATCATCTAAGTAGCAGAAACAAGAGCTTTGAATGACACACTGGACCAGATGGACCTCATAGACCTATACAGAACATTCCACCCTAAAACAACAGAATACTCATTCTTCTCGAGTGCACATGGAACTTTCTCCAGAATAGACTACATACTGAGTCACAAATCGGGTCTATAACAAAAGATTGAAATTATTCCCTGCATATTTTCATACCACAATGCTTTGAAACTGGAACTTAATCACAAGAAAAAATTTGGAAGGAATTCAAACACTTGGAAGCTAAAGACCATCCTGCTAAAGAATGTTTGGGTCAACCAGGAAATTGAAGAAAAACTTAAACAATTCATAGAAACCAATGAGAACGAAAACACACTGGTCCAAAACCTATAGGAAACTGCAAAGGCAGTTCTAAGGGTGAAATATATAGCCATCCAAGCCTCATTCAAAAAAGAAAAATCCCCAGTGTACAAGCTAACCTTACACCTAAAGAAACTGGAGAATGAACAGCAAATAAAACCTAAACAAAGCAGAAGAGAAACAAAGTTAGAGCAGAGATCAATGACATAGAAACCAGAAAAACAGTAGGGCCGATCAACAAAACTTGAAGTTGCTTCTCTAAAGAATTAGTAAGATCGATAAACCTCTGGCCAGATTTATCCAAAAGAAAACAGAAAGGACCCAAAAATAAAATTATGAATGACAGGGAGAGACCATGACTAACACCAAGGAAATAGAAACAATTATTAGAAATTATTATCAGCAACTATATTAGAATAAATTAAGCAACCTGGAGGAAATGGATGCCATCCTGGAAACTTATAAACTACTAAGACTGAAAGAGGAGGAAACTGACAATCTGAATAGACCAATAACCAGTAACAAAATTGAAGCAGTAATCAGAAACTTCCCAAGAAAGAGTCCGGGGCCAGATTGATTCTCAGGGGAATTCTACAAAACATTTAAAGAAGAAATAATATCTATTCTTCTGAAGCTGTTTCAAAAAAATAGAAACAGAAGGAAAATTTCCCAACTTGTTCTATGAGACCAGCATTACCTTGATCCCAAAACCAGGCAAAGACCCCATCAAAAAGGAGAAACTCAGGGGCGCCTGGGTGGCTCAGTGGATTGGGCCGCTGCCTTCGGCTCGGGTCATGATCTCGGGGTCCTGGGATCGGGCCCCGCGTCGGGCTCTCTGCTCGGTGGGGAGCCTGCTTCCTCCTCTCTCTCTGCCTGCCTCTCTGCCTGCTTGTGATCTCTCTCTGTCGAATAAATAAATAAAATCTTAAAAAAAAAAAAAAAAAGGAGAAACTCAGACCAATATCCCTGATGATCACTTATGCCAAAATACTCAACAAGATCCTAGTCAATAGGATCCAACAGTTTATTAAAAGGATTATCCATCATGAACAGGTGGGATTTATTCCTGGGATGCAGGAGTGGTTCAACATTTGCAAATCAACCAGTATGAAAGAGCACATTACTAAAAGAAAAGAGAAGAACTATATGATCCTCTCAATTGATACAGAAAAAGCAAATGACAAAATACAGCATCCTTTCCTGACTAAAAGTCTTCAGAGCATAGGGATAGATGGACCAGTCCTCAATTTCACAAAAACCATCTGTGAAAAGCTCACACCAAATATAATTCTCAATGGGAGCACGACAAGGTCAGGAGCATGAAAGGAGCATGACAAGGATGCCCGTTCTCACCACTATTGTTCAACATAGTACTAGAAGTCCTAGCCTCAGCAATCACACAACAAAAAGAAATAAAAGGTAATCAAATTGGCAATAAGAAGTCAAATTCTCTCTCTTTGCAGATGACATGATAACTTTATGAGGAAAACCCAAAAGACTCTGCCTCTAAATTACTAGAACTAATAGAGCAATTCAGGAATATGGCAGGATACAAAATCAATGCACAAAAATCAGTGGCTTTCCAATACACTAACAATGTAATTGTAAAGAAGAGAAATTAGGGAAACAATTCCATTTACAATAGCACCAAAAACCATAAGACACCAAGGAATAACTAAAGAGATAAAGGATGTACACTACAGAAACGACAGAACACTCCTGAAAGAAACTGAAGAAGACACAAAAAGATGCAAAAATATTCCATGCTGATGGACAGGAAGAATGAACATTTGTTAAAATGTCTACGCTGCCCAGTGCAATCTACACTTTCAAGGCCATCCCTATTAAAATACAATTGGCATTTTTCAAAGTATTGGAACAAATAATCTGCAAATTTGTATGGAACCAGTAAAGACCCAGAATCACCAAGGAAATTTTGAAAATGAAAAACAAAGCTGGGGGTATCACGTTGTCTGATTTCATGCTATATTATAAAGCTGTGATCCCCAAGACAGTATGGTATTGGCACAAAAACAGACACACAAATCAATGGAACAGAATAGAGAACCCAGAAATGGACTCTCAGTTCTATGGTCAAATAATCTTCGACAAAGCAGGATAAACTATCAAAACGACAGTCTCTTCAATAAATGGTGCTGGGAAAATTGGAAAGCTATATACAGAAGAATGAAGCTGGACCATTCTCTTACACCACACACAAATATAAATTCAAAATGGATGAAAGACCTCAATGTGACACAGGAATTCATCAAAATCCTAGAGGAGAATGTAGGCATTGACCTCTTCCACACTGGCCCCAACAACTTCTTTAACGACATGTCTCCAAAGGCAAGGGAGGCAAAAGCAAAAATGAACTTTTGGGACTTCATCAAGATGAAAAGCTTCTGCACAGCAAAGGAAACAGTCAACAAAAGAAAGAGGCAACCCACGGAATGGGAGAAGATCTTTGCAAATGACATTACAGAGAAAGGGCTAATATGGAAGATCTATACAAAACTTCTAAAAAAAAAAAAAAGAACTTCTCAAACTCAACAAAACAAAAAACCCATCAAAAAACAGGCAGAAGACATGAACAGACTCTTCTCAAAAGAAGACACACAAATGGCTAACAGACACATGAAAAAATGTCCAACATTATTAGTATGAGGGAAATTCAAATCAAAACCATACTGAGACACTACCTTACAATGGCAAAAATTAACAAGACAGGAAACAATAAATGTTGGTGAGGATGCAGTTAAAGGGGACTCCCCTTACACTGTTGGTGGGAATGCAACCTGGTACAGCCACTTTGGAAAACAGTATGGAGGTTCCTCAAAAAGTAAAAAGTAAAGCTACGGTATGACCTGGCAATTGTACTACTTGGTATTTACCCCAAAGATATAGAGTGAAAAGAAAGGGAACATGCACCCCAATGTTCATAGCAACAATATCCACAATAGCCAAACTGTGGAAGGAGCCGAGATGCCTTTCAATGGATGAATGGGTAAGGAAGATGTGGTTCATATATACAATGAAATATTATTTAGCCATCAGAAAGGATGAATACCCATTTGCATCAAAAAGATGGAACTGGAAGGGATTATGCTAAGTGAAATAAGTCAATCAGAGAAAGACATATTCCACTCATATGTGGAACATAAGGAACAGCATGGAGCATATTAGGGGAAGGAAGGGAAAACTGAAGAGGGGAAATCAGAGAGGGAGATGAACCATGAGAGACTATGGACTCCAGGAGACAATCTGAGGTTTTCAGAGGGGAGTGGGGAAGGGGGTTGGGGTAGCCCAGTGATGGGTATTAAGGAGGGCACATGTTGTAATGAGCTCTGGGTGTTATATGCAAATAATGAATTACAGAACATTACATCAAAAACTAATGATGTACTGTATGGTGACTGACAGAGCATAATAAAAAAAGAACAGCAGAAAATTTTAGCAAACCAAATATTAAATGAGGAGTTAATACCCAAAATACATAAATAATTCATATAACTCAACAACAACAACAACAAATACTTGATTAAAAATGGGCAGAGAAACTAAATAGAAATTTTTCCAAAGAAGACATCCAAACAGCCAACAAGTATTCAACATCTCAAGATTCTTAACATTACTAATCATTGGGGAAATGCAACTCAAATGCAAAAATGAAGTATTATTTCATATGTGTTAGAATGGCTATCATTAAGAAGATACAAATAACAAGTGTTGTTGAGGATTTGGAGAAGAGGGAGCCCTTGTACACCACTGGGTAAAAATGCAAACTGGTTCAGACACTATGGAAAACAATATGGAGGTTCCTCAAAAAAATTAAAAATAAAGCTGCCTTATGAACCAGCAATTCTGCTTCTGGGCATATACCCAAATGAACTAAAAAGAGGATACTGAAGAAATAAATGTAATCACATGTTTATTGCAACATAATTCACAAAAGCCATGGTATAGAAACAACCTAAGTGCCCTTTAATGGATGAATGCATAGACATTATATATATATATGCATATACACACACACACACATATGTATGTGTATGTGTATATGTATAATGATACATATCAATATATATACTGATAAATCTCTCTATTTGTATTACACAGATAAATATTATTCAGTCATGAGAAAGGAAATCTTGCCACTTGTAACAATCATGGATGAACCTTGAGGGCAATATGCTGAGATAAGTCAGGAAAAGACAAATACCGTAAGATAATACTTACATACAGAATCTAAAAAAAAAAAAAAAAAAAAAAAAGCAAAAAAACCCAAACTCTCTAAAAACAGAGAGTAAAACAGTGGTTACCAAGGCTTGAGGGTACAGAAATAGAGATACTGTTTAAGGGTACAAACTTGCAATGAACAGTAAATAAGTCTTGGAGAGCTAATGCTTAGTACAGACAACAATATTGTATTATGATCATGAAACTTACTAAGAGACTAGCTCTTAATTATTCCAACCACCAAAAAGAAAGGATCATCATATGGGGTGATACTATCACAATCACAATCATAATACAAATATATAAATGTATCAACATGTTATACATTTTAAATTTACAAATATATTTAAATTAAAAAAGAATGAAAACAGAGACGAAGAACCCTACTATTTCCAGAGACATCCTCTTAATCAAAGGTCCTTTTATAGGTTTATAAAGACTCAATTATGCACACCTAACCTTGTGGATCATATATTCAGCCCAGTCGTTCACACATGTCAGTCTCCCAAAATTGCTTTCCTAGTTCCACCAATTCTTTTTTCCCTTAGTATTTGTTCTAATAGTCGTTTAACACATGCTGGGTGGAAAGTATAAAGCAGGCACTATGCTAAAGGTCAGAAATAAATAATGCCACTGGGAGAACAAAGTGCATAACTGGAGGGAAAGAAGAGGTCAAAAAGTGGAAGGTAAAAAGTGCAGATATGTGATTTGGGGGAGAAAAGGATCATGGGTGCTGCAGAAGAAGGGAGGGAGTCCTGATCACCAAGAGAAAAAGAGAGGGAGAGAGGAGCACACAGGGGATTGATTGTACAAGGGAAACACTTCCCCAAAGCAACTGACTGGGAAAACAGGAGGGGTTGAATTTTAACAACCAGAAGAGCTCAAGGACTGGAGTTTTAGAGGTCCATGCTTTGTGTGGTGTGGAGCCAGGGGTGGTGCACAGCACAGTAGTACTCTGTGGAGGAGGACAGATATAGCTGGTAATGTGGACCCATTATCTGAGGATGTTCTGGGACCCACTGGGAGAGATGTTTCTCCCTTCTGGGAGCACATCTGGGAGAGTTGGCATTGCCTCTCTGGGGATCAAAGAGCCAGTGGGTGCCCTCTCCAGCCCCCAAGCACAGGCTCAGAAACATCTACTGAGGACAGCTAACATGGACACCAGATTTTTCCTGTGCTTTACTCCAAATTCCAAGCTCCTGTGCCTTGGTCTAGCTGCACTTCTGGGACAAACCTGCACCAGCCACAGTGTGGGGAGACCCTCCCCTAGAGGACCAGCGTGGGACTGCACTAGGACAGTCCCGTAAAGTTTGGAGTTTTAAAACTCAGATGATCTGCCTAGGATAAAACACAGGTACATTGCACTGCCAGGCAGGCACTGCCCAGATACAGGTAAAGGCAGGTATCAAAAGGGATGCTTAGGATATGCAAGGAAAGATTGTTCACTCTTCTGTTAGAGCTTCCTGGAGAGAGAACAACTCTGTCTGGGTGGAGGAAGGGAGCTGGAGCCATTTCTTTCCCCAACCCCCAGCATAAACTAACTTCAGAAAGCAGCACAGTGCCAACAATGGTTGCCTAAACCTCTTACCCCAAATCCTGCCTCCCTGCACTCTACAGGTGCTGCTTTACTAGGGAAAGTATGCCTGAGAACCAGAGCAGTGGACCCCTCCCCCAGAAGACTGGTACAACCCCACCCTTACCCCCTCACACACCATGTCTACTGATCATAGAGTGCTGAAAAGCTACAGCTCTAGTGGAAATAGCATCAGGTCTCATTTAACAAGAAGACCAGAGCACACATAGTCAAAACTCACCACATTCTGACCAGGGTCCAAACACTCCCCACCGCAGGGAAGGAGAAACTTTGAAGAGGACTGACCTGAGGGAAAGGGTAGACAAAACACAGCAGGGTGCAAACAGGATACACCAGAGATACTTCCTCAAGTGCAAGGTCCTAGGCAGTATAGGACCTCTTCTTTATAAAGCCATTACTCTTAGGAGAAGGAAACATAACAGGCTTTCCTAATACACTGAAGAAGACAGAGACCTACACAAAATGCCAAAATGGAAGAATTCATCCCAAAAGAAGGAACAAGAACAGGTCGTGGTCAGGGATCTGTTTGAAACAGATGTAAGTAATATGCCTGCTATAGAATTTAAAGCAACAATCATAAGGTTGCTTGAGAAAAGCATACAAGACGAGGGAACCCTTACCACAGAGATAAAAGACATAAAAACTGGTCAGGACGAAATAAAAAATGCTATAACAGAGATGCAAAACCAGCTGGATGTAATGACAGCAAGGATAGAATAAGCAGAATGAGTAAGTGATACAAAAGATAAAATTATGGAAAACAGTGACACTGAAAAGAAGAGGGAAGGAAAAATACTGGATCACACATATAGACTTAGGGAATTCAGTGTCTCCCTAAAGCATGTGCATTATAAAAGTCTCAAAAGAATAAGAGAGAGAAAGGGGACAGAAGATTTATTTGAGTACATTATATCCGAAAATTTTCTAATCTGGGGAAGGAAACAGATATTGAAATCCATGAGGCACAGAGAACTACCACCTAAATCAACAAAAGCCACTAAACATCAAGACATATTATAGTTAAATTTGCAAAATACAGAGATAAGAAAAAAAATCCTAAAAGCAGCAATATAAAAGAAGTCCCTAACTTACAAGGGAAGACAAATAAGGCTAGCAGCAGACCTCTCCACAGAAACACAACAAGCCAGAAGAGAGTGGTGTGAGATATTCAACATGCTGAATGGGAAAAATATGCAGTCAAGAATACTCTATCCAGCAAGGCTGTCATTCAGAATAGAAGGAAAGATAAAGAGTTCCCAGACAAAAAACAAAACAACAACAACAACAACAAAAACTAAAGGAGTTTATGACCACTAAACCAGCCCTGTAAGAAATATTGAACTATGAGTGGGAAAGAAAGACCAAAAGTGACTTGAAAGAACAGAAATAACAACTTAACAAGTAATACAATGATACAACATTCATATCTATCAATAATCATTCTGAAGGTAAATGGACTAAATGTTCCAATCAAAAGACACTGGGTGTCAGAATTGACAATAATAATAATAAGAAGACACATCTCTATGCTGCCTACAACAGACTCATTTTAGACCTAGAGACACCTGCAGATTGAAAGTGAGGGAATGAAAAACCATTTATCATGTTAATGGGCATCAAAAGAAATCCAGAGTAGCCATACTCACACAAATGAGATATTAAACCAAAGACTGTAACAAGAGATAAAGAAAGGCACTATATAATTTAAAGCAGTCTACCTATCAAGGAAATCTAATAATTGTAAATATTTATGCCTCCAACTTGGGACCACCCAAATATATAAAACAACTAACAGCAAACATAAAGGAACTCACTGAAAATAATACAATAACAGTAGGGGATTTAACACCATACTTATAGCAATAAAGAGATCATCTAAGCAGAAAATCAACAAGGAAACAATGACTTTGAATAACACACCGGATCAGATGGACTTAAATATATATAGAACATTTCATCCTAAAGCAGAAGACACATTCTTTAGAGTGCGCATGGAACATTCTCCAGAATAAATCACAGACGGGGTTCACAAATCAGGCCTCAACAAGTACAAAAAGACTAGTATAACACCATAAACATTTTCAGAAGACAACACTATGAAACTTGAAGTCCATCACAAGAAAAATTGGAAAGACCACAAACCCTTGGAGGTTAAAGGACATCCTACTAAAGAATTAATGGGTAAACCAGGAAATCAAAGAAGAAATATAAAAATACCTGGAAACAAATGCAAATGAAATGATGATGGTACAAAAACCTCTGGGATACAGCAAAAGCAATCACAAAAGGAACATACATAACAAAACAGGCCTACCTCAAGACGCAAGAAAACTCTCAAGGAAACATATACCTAAAGGAGCTAGAAAAAGAACAAAGGAAGCCTAAAGTCAGCAGAAGGGAAATAATAAAGATTAGGGGGGGAATAAATGACAAAGAAACAAAAAACCCTAGAGAATAGATCAAGTAAAGTAGGATCTGGTTCTTTGAAACAATTAATAAAAGTGACAACCTCCTAGCCAGACTTATCAAAAAGAAAAGAGAAAGGACTCATATAAATAAAATCACAAGTGAGAGAGGAGAAATAAGAACAAACAGCAAAAAAATATAAATATGAGATTATAAAAAATTATATGCCAAGAAATTGGGCAATCTGGAAGAAATGGAAAAGTTCCTAACCACATATAAACTACCAAAACTGAAAGAGGAAGTAGTAGAAAAGCTCAACAGACCCATAAGCAGCAAAGAAGTTGAATCAGTAACCAAAAATATCCTAAAAAACAAAAGTTCAGAGCCAGACAGCTTCCCAGGAAAAATCTACCAAATATTTAAAGAGGGGTCAATACCTATTCTTCCCAAACTGTTCCAAAAAATAGAAATGGAAGGAAAACTTCCAAACTCTTTTTATGAGGCCAGCATTACCTGGATTCCACAACCAAAGACCCCACTAAAATAGAGAATGACAGACCAATATTCCCGATGAACGTGGATACAAAAATTCTCACCAAGATACTAGCAAATGGTATCCTACTGTACATTAAAAGAATCATTCACCACAATCAAGTGGGATTTATTGCTGGAATGCAGGTGTGGTTCAACATTCATAAAGCAATCAATGTGATATATCACATTAATAAAAGGTCAAGAACACATTATCTTTTTAATAGATGCAAAAAGAGCATCTGACAATGTACAGCATCCATTCTTGATAAAAGACCTTGACAAAGTAGGGATGGAAGGAACATATCTCAACATCATGAAGGTCATATATGAAAGACCCACAGCTAGTATCATCCTCAATGGGGAAAAACAGTTTTTCCTCCACGGTCAGAAACAAGATAGGAACGTCCACTCTCACCACTATTTTTTAACATAGTACCGAAAGTCTTAGCCTCAGCAATCAGACAACAAAAAGAAATAAAAGCATGCAACTTGGCAAAAAACGAAGTCAAACTTTCACTTTTCACAGATGACAATGCTACTCTACATAGAAAACCCAAAAGTCTCCATGAAAAATTGCTAAATGATACTGCAATTACCCCAAAATCACAGGATATAAAATTACTGCACAGAAGGCTGTTGCACTTCTATACACTAAGAAGCAGGCAGAAGCAAGAAATGAAAGAATCAATGCCATTTACAATTGTGCCAAAAACCGTAAGATACCTAGGAATAAAACTAAACTAAGAGGTATAGGACCTGTACTCTGAAAACTATAAAACACTTATGAAAGACATTGAGGAAGACACAAAGAAACAGAAAAACATTCCATGCCCATGGATTGGAAGAACAAATATTGTTAAAATGTCTATACTACCCACAGCAATCTATGCATTCAATGCCATCCCTATCAAAATGCCATCAGTGTTTTTCACAGAGTTAGAACAAACAATCCTAAAATGTGTATGGAACCACAAAAGACCCTGAATAACCAAAGCAATCTTGAAAAGGGAAAGCAAAGCTGGAGGCATCACAACTCTGGACTTTAAGCTGTATTACAAAGACTACAAAGATGTAGTCATCAAGACACTACGGTACTGGCAAAAAAACAGACACATAGATCAAAGCAACAAAACAGAGAATCCAGTCAACTAATCTTCAACAAAGCAGGAAAGAACATTCAATGGAAAAAAGACAGTCCCTAAACAGATAATGTTAAGAAAATTGGACAGCCTCATGCAGAAGAATGAAACTGAACCATTTTCTTAGGCCATACACAAAAAGAAAGTCAATATGGAAGAAAGATCTAAATGTGAGACAGGAGCCCATCAGCAGCAATCTCTTCAACCTCAGCAGAGCAAGTTCTTCCTAAACACATCGCCAAAGGCAAGGGAAGCAAGGGCAAAAATGAACTATTGGGACTTCGTTAAGATAAAAAGCTTTTGCACAGCAAAGGAAACAGTCA
Source organism: Enhydra lutris kenyoni (assembly GCF_002288905.1). Classification (NCBI taxonomy): domain Eukaryota; kingdom Metazoa; phylum Chordata; class Mammalia; order Carnivora; family Mustelidae; genus Enhydra; species Enhydra lutris. Next base: position 18,606,598 of record NW_019154125.1, read on the forward strand.
ATAAAACAAAAAGGCAACATATGTAGTGGGAGAAGATATTTGTAAATGTCTTCTCAGACAAAGGGCTAGTAACCAAAATCTATAAAGAACTTATCAAACTCAACACCCAAGAAACAAAAAGTCCAGTCAAGAAATGGACAGAACAGGGGCGCCTGGGTAGCTCCGTGGGTTAAAGCCTCTGCCTTCGGCTTGGGTCATGATTCCAGGGTCCTGGGATCGAGCCCTATGTTGGGCTCACTGCTTGGCGGGGAGCCTGCTTCCTCCTCTCTCTCTGCCTGCCTCTCTGTCTCCTTGTAATCTCTGTCTGTCAAATAAATAAATAAAATCTTAAAAAAAAAAAAGAAATGGAAGGAACAGATATTTCTCCAATGACATACAAGTGGCCAACAGACACGTGAAAAAATGTTCCATGTCACTTGGCGTCAGGGAAATACAAATCAAAGTATAATGAGATATCACCTCACACTGGTCAGAATGGCTAAAATGAATAACCCAGGAAAGAACAGATATGGGTGACAATATGGAGAAAGTGGAACTCACTTAAACTGTTGGTGGGAATGCAAAGTACTGCAGCCACTCTGGAAAACAGTATGGACTTCCTCAAAAAGTTAAGAATAGAGCTACCCACCACCCAACAAAACTGCACTACTAGGTATATCCAAAGGATACAAACATAGTGATTCTAAGAGGCATATACACCCCAATGGTCATAGCAGCAGTACCCAAAGAACCAAACTGTGGGAAAAGCCCAGATGTCCATAAACAGATGAATGGATAAAGAGATGTATATTATCACCACAAAATATTATTAAGCCATCAAAAAGGATGATATTTTACCTTTCACAATTATGTGGATATAAGTAGAGGGTATTATGCTAAAATGAAATAAGTCAGTCAGAGAAAGACAAATACTGTATGATTTCACTCATACAGTAATTAAGAATTAAGTAATTAACTAAGAAATTAAGAAACAAAACAGATGAACATAGTGGAAGGGAAGGAAAAATAAGATAAGATGAAAATTGAGAGGGAGGCAAACCATAAGAGATGCTGAACTTTATGAAACAAACTGAGGGCTGCTAGACTGGAGCTGGGTAGGGGGAATAGATAAGTGGGTGATGGACATTAAGAACTGCACTTGATATAATAAGCGCTGGGTGTAAGGTGCAATTGATGAATCACTAAATTCTATCTATCTCTCTCTCTCTCACACACACATACACACACTCACACATTAAACTTGATAGCTCATGCAGATAGAAAATCAGTAACGACAATTTGGATTTAAATGATATATTACGGGGGTGCCTGGCTGGTTCAGTTGGCAGCACCTGCAACTCCTGATCTCAGTTTTGTGAGTCCAACCACACATTTAGCACGGAAACTACTTAAATACATAAATAAAATTTGAGAAAAATGACATATTAGACTAAATGGATCTGAGTCAAATATAGACCATTCTGTCCAATGGCAGCAGAATACATATTCTTCTCAAGCCCACATGAAACATTCACCAGGACAGATTATATGTTAGGCCACAAAACAAGTCTTAACTAATTTAATAAGAATTTAATTTCTGACCATAAGGTTATACTAAAAATCAATTAGAGGAAGATACCTGGAATAATAAACAAACGTGGATATTACGTATACCATGTTACTGAATAACGTATAAAACAATATTGAAATATAATAATGAAAATGAAAACACAAAACACCAAAATTTAAGGAATGCAGCAAAACAGTTCTAAAAGGGAAGTTCATAACGATAAATGCCTATACATAAGGAATAAAACTCAACCTAACTTTACAACTCAATGAATTAGGAAAGAAGAACAAATTAAGGCTAAAATTAGTAGCAGGAAGTTATATAAGTGAGATCACAGCGGACATAAATGAAATAGAGACTGAAAATACAGTGGGAAAGATCAATGAAATTAAGAACTGTTTTGTCAAAAAACTGTAGCTGGACTTAGCGAGAGAAAAAAAGGAGAGGAATTAAATAAATAAAATCAAAGTAATAAAATCAAATATGTTACAACAGATTCCATGCATACACGATTCATCATAAGAGACTACTATGGACAATTATATGCCAAAAGATTGGACAACATAAAAGAAATGGATACTTTAGAAGTATATAACCTGCCAAGACTGAATCACGAAGAAATAGAAAATCAAATAGGTGAATTACTACTAAGGTGATTAAATCAGTAATGAAAATGTCTCCATAAACAGAAGGCCAAGACCAGATTGCTTCACTGGTGAATTTTACCACACATTTAAAGAAGAATCAATACCAATCCTTTTCAAACCCTTCCAAAAAATGTAAGTGGAGGGAATACTTCCAAACTCATTATATATACCCAGCATTACCCTGATACTAAAATGAGACAAGGCTACAAGAAAAGAAAATTATTGGCTAATATTACTGATGATCATAGATATACAAATCCTCAATAAATACTGACAAACCCAATTCAGTAATTCATTAAAAGGGTCATATTCCATGATCAAGTTGGACTGATTTGAAGGACGCAAAGATGGTTCAACATGAACAAATCAATCCACATGCTGCACCCCATTAACAAAAGGAGGTTAAAAATCATATGATCATCCTAATAGATACAGAAAATGCATTTGACAAAATTCAATATTTATTCATGACAAAAAAATCTCAACAAACTGGATATATATCCAGTTTGTTATATATATATTATAATATATATAATATATAATACAACATATGTATATATAACATAATATATATGTACACATATATTATACATACATAAAATATATATATAATGCATAATAAAGGCCATATATAAGAAGCCCATAGTTGACATTATACGCAACAATGAAAAGCTACAAACTTTCCCACTAAGATCAGGAACAAGATAAAAGTGCCTATTCTCACTAATTTTATTCAACACACTGCTGAAATTCCTAGCCATAGCAATTAGGGAAGAAAAATAAGTAAAAGATACCCAAATCCACAAAGAAAAAAGTAAAACTGCCTCAATCTGCAGATTACATGATTTTATACATAGAAAACAGAAAAGACTATGCCCAAAACCTGTTAGAATGAACAAACAAATGCAGTAAAGTTGCAGGATAAAATCATTATACAAAAATCAGTTAAGGGGCGCCTGGGTGGCTCAGTGGGTTAAAGCCTCTGCCTTCGGCTCAGGTCATGATCCCAGGGTCCTGGGATCGAGCCCCACATCGGGCTCTCTGCTCTACAGGGAGCCTGCTTCCCCCTCTCTCTCTGCCTGCCTTTCTGCCTAATTGTGATCTCTGTCTATCAAATAAATAAATAAATAAATCTTTTTAAAAAATCAGTTAAGTGTTATGCATTAAGAATGATCATTCCAAAAGAAAACTGAATAAAACAATCCCATTTAAAACTGTGTCAACAGGTCAGGAAATGACAGATGCTGGCGAGGATGCGGAGAAAGGGGAACCCTCCTACACTGTTGGTGGGAATGCAAGCTGGTGCAACCACTCTGGAAAACAGCATGGAGGTTCCTCAGAAAGTTGAAAATAGAGCTACCCTACAACCCAGCAATTGCACTACTGGGTATTTACCCTAAAGATACAAAAGTAGGTATCTGAAGGGGCACGTGCACCCGAATGTTTATAGCAGCAATGTCCACAATAGCCAAACTATGGAAAGAACCTAGATGTCCATCAACAGAAGAATGGATAAAGAAGATGTGGTATATATATACAATGGAATACTATGCAGCCGTCAAAAGAAATGAAATCTTGCCATTTGTGATGACGTGGATGGAACTTGAGGGTATTATGTTTAGCGAGATAAGTTAATTCGAGAAAGACAACTATCATATGATCTCCCTGATATGAGGAAGTGGAGATGCAACGGTGGGGGTTTGGGGGGGTAGGAAAAGAATAAATGAATCAAGATGGGACTGGGAGGGAGACAAACCATAAGAGACTCTCAATCTCACAAAACAAACTGAGGGTTGCCAGAGGAAGGGGGGTCGGGAGAGGGTGGTGGGGTTATAGACATTGGAGAGGGTATGTGCTATGGTGAGTGCTGTGAAGTGTATAAACCTGGCAATTCTCAGACCTGAACCCCTGGGGCTAATAATATATGTTTTTTAAAAATTAAAAAATTATTAAAAAAAACATTTTAGAGTCCAATAATTTTATTGTAAAATTGAAAAATTATAGTGAAACCAACATTACACTGTACGTTAACTAACTAGAATTTAAATAAAAACTTGAAAAAAAAAAACTGTGTCAAGAAGAATACCTAGGAAGAAATTTAACCAAGGAGGTGAAAACTTTCTACACTCAAAATTGTAAGACATTAAATGAAATTGAGGAAGATACAAGTAAATGCAAAGATACCCCATGCTCATGGACTATAATAATTAATATTTTTGAAATGTCCATAGTACCCAAAGCAATCCACAGATGCAATATAATCCCTATCAAAATTTTAATGACATTTTTCACAGAAATAGAAAAAAAAAATCCTAAAATTTGTATGAAACCTCAAAGACTTCAAATAGCCTATGAAATCTGGAGCAGAACAAAGGCAGAGGCATCACACTCTCTGATTTCAAACTAAATTAAAGTAATAGTAGAGAAAGAATGGTGTTAGCATAAAAACAGACAAACAGATCTACAGAACAGAATACAAAGCTGAGAAGTAAAAAAATATATATGTGTGTATATATATATACACATATATATATGGTGAAATAATTGATGACAAGTCATGCATATATAATGGATAAAGGACAGTTTCTTCAATAAATGGTTTTTGGAAAACTGGACAGCCACATGCAAAAGAAAAAAATTGGACCTCTTCTTACACCACACTCAAAAATTAACTCAAAATGGGTTGAAGATTTGAACATAAGCTCTCACACCTGGAAGAAACTCTAAACTCCTAGAAGAAAACACAGGCAGTAAGCTCCTTTGCATTGGTCTTTGGTACGAGTTTTTGGATTTGACATAAAAAACTAAGGCAATAAAAGCAAAAATGAACGAGTGGGACTACAAACTAAAAGTCCCCGGCAGAGCAACAGAAACCATTAACAAAATAAAAAAGAAGCTACAGAATGGAAGAAAATATTTGCAAATTTCCAGATCACATATCTGATAAGGAAGCGGTTAATATCCAAAACATATCACAAAGTCATATAACTCAATAGCAAAGCATAAAAAGGGAATTTAAAAATGGGCACAGGAAATAAGGAGACATTTTTTGAGTGAAAATGTCCAAATGGACAAGAGATACAAAAAAAGGTGCTCAACATCAATCAATCATCAGGGGAATACAAATCAAAACCACAATGAGGTATCACCTCACATCTCTGAGAAGGATTATCATGAAAAAGACAAGAAATAGCAAGTGTTGCTGGGGATCTAAAGAAAAGGGAATCCCTGTGCTCTGTTGGTAGGAATGCAAGTTGTTGTAGCCACTGGAAACAGTATGGAGGTTTCTTAAAAAAAAATTTAAAAACAGAACACCATATGACACACCAAGACCACTTCTGGGAATATACATAGGAAATGAAAACACGATCATCCCATGTTCATTGAGGCATTATTTGTAATAGCCAAAATGTGGAAACAATCTAAGTCTCAGCAGTTGGCTGAATGGATAAAGATAATGTGGTACATGTATCCAATATACATGATATTATTTTGCAATGAGAAGAAACTTCTGCTATTTGTGACAAAATAGATGGACCTTATAGCCATTATGCTAAGTCAAATAAGCAAGAGAATGACAAAGACTACATGGGATCATATACATGTGGAATCTAACAACAGTAAAAAGTAAACCTCATAGAAAATGGTTGCCAGGGATTTGGGGATGAAGGACAGAGAAAAAGGTTGTTAAAATTGTCAAATTATTCATCTTAAGTTTTGAAATCTAATTTAAAACATGGTCACTATAGCCGTTAATATTGTATTCAGAAACTGAAATTTGCTGAGGGAGTAGAAGTTAAATGTTCTTACCAAAAAAGTATTACATCAATTTTGATTCTCAGGCAGCAAGATGGAAAAGCTTTCCCCTCCTCTTCTGATAAGTGGAATTCATTCTGGTTAGCAAGAGTGTCAGAGTTACTGTGTTTTAAAAAGTATGTTTGTGGTTATTTTAATGCATTCATTTATGTTGGGGTATCCTTTCCACATTTGAAGGTACTCATGGTGTTATATTATTCTCATAGCCTGGAGTTCAGAAATAGACTAGAACAACAAGAAAGGAAGAAAAGAAAGGAAGAAAGGAAGAGAAGGAAGGAAGGAAGGAGGGAAGAAGAGAAGAGAAAGGAAAAGAAGAGAAAAGAAGGGAGGGAAATCTCTTCAGCAAAACTGAACATTAAAGGAAATCTTAAGATGTTCTGAGGAGAAAATATTTTAAACCAAGAATTGTATACCCAGCCAGAGCATTCAAATGGGAGGGCTATGATATTAAAGTATTTGTAGTCACAAAAGGACTCAGAATGGGCCTTCTTTAGAGTTAAGATTTGTTCATGGATGATTTAGAGAAAATGAATATTCAGCCCATGGAAGGAAAAAAAAAAAACAAGCTAAATCATGGTAAGCAAAGAACCCAGTAAAATTTATAGATAAGTAGAAATATACATTGAATAAACTTTAAAAAATCTAAAACTAAATTTGTAAGTGATTACAGCACAAAAGTAATGAGAGAGAATGGGGAAATAATAGCGTGCTAAGATTTTGCCTTTTGGTAAGAAAAGATATGACCCTGAAATTGCCCTACTGAATATTTACCCCAAAGATACAGATGTAGTGAAAAGAAGGGCCATCTGTATCCCAATGTTCATAGTAGCAATGGCTACAATCGCCAAACTACGGAAAGAGCCAAGATGCCCTTCAACAGACAAATGGATAAAGAGGATATGGTCCATATATACGATGGAATATTATGCCTCCATCAGAAAGGATGAATACCCAACTTTTGTATCAACATGGATGGGATTGGAGGAGATTATGCTAAGTGAAATAAGTCAAGCAGAGGGAGTCAATTATCAAATGATTTCACTTACTTGTGGAACATAGGTAATAACATGGTGGACATTATGAGAAGGAAAGGAAAAGTGGATTGGGGGAAATCGGAGGGGGAGATGAAGCATAAGAGACTGTGGACTCTGAGAAACAAACTGAGGGTTTTAGAAGGGAGGGAGCTAGGAAGATAGGTGAGCCTGGTGGTGGGTATTAAGGAGGGCATGTATTGTATGGAGTACCAGGTGTGGTGCATAAACAATGAATCTTGGAACACTGAAAAAGTAAAATTAAATTAAAAAAAAAAAAGAAAACATATAGAAATAAATGAATTTTAGAAATTTATAGGACTGCCCAGGTAGCTTAGTTAAGTGTCCAGCTCTTGATTTCAGCTCAAGTCATGATCTCAGGGTTATGAGATGGAGTCCCACATGGGACTCCATGCTGAGCTTGAGATTCAGAGATTCAGAGATTTTCCCTCTGCCCCTCCTCCCACTTATGTGTGCATATGCTCTTTCTCTCTCTAAAACAAATTTAAAAATATTTCTAAAAAGGAAGTTTATAGATTAATATGTTTATTTTTATTAGGTAATCTCTACATCCAATGTGGGGCTCAAACTCTTGACCATGGGATCAAGAGTCTCAGGCTCCATCGACTGAGGCAGCCAGATACCTCAGATTAACACATGTTTAAATGGGCATGCTAAAACTGTAAGAATAACCACTTAAGCAACAAAAAGTAGATGAGATAACTTCTAAAGCTATAAGAGGAAAAAAATAGGGGATGAAAAAACTCAATCTATCAAATAAAAGGAAGAAATAATATCTTAAACTTACAACAATCTAGTTTGAATAATGCCATCTCAGTTTCAATATTACACCAAATACTCTGCTCTTGATACTGGTTTCCTGCCCTTTATGTTGTTATCATCACAGCTTACATCATTATACAACAAAGCCCATTAAGAAAGATTTATAATTAGTGGTGCAAGGATTTGCCTGTTATATGAAAAAAGAGAGAAATTATAAGTAATACTAAAATTAAACACACACACACACACACACACACACACGTGTAAACTGGTAGCAATCTCCTGGAATTTAGGAAAAATTCCTGTGAAGGCCATACCTGTGAAGCAACACTAACTTTTTAATGCGTAAGTCACAGTTCCAGCAGCTCTAACACAGCTATCATACACTGACATGATACCTCTAAGTACACTCAAACATACGGACTGACAGCAGTAGGGTCTCCTGGGTGGCTCAGTGGGTTGGGCCTCTGCCTTTGGCTCAGGTCATGATCTTGGGGTCCTGGGATCGAGCCCTGCGTAGGGCTCTCTGCTCGGCGGGGAGCCTGCTTCCCCCTCTCTCTCTGCCTGCTGCTCTGCCTACTTGTGATCTCTCTGTGTCAAATATACAAATAAAATCTTAAAAAAAAAAAAAAGAAAGCAGTAGTTTTACTGAGTTTTTTCTAAGGGCCACTCCTAAAACTATACATCCTCTTGTAATTTTTCAAGTTAAAATGTTTGTGTTACAATGGCAAACCTTAAGCTGATCCTGTCTGGTACCAATAGGTTATTGAGTACTAGGAACAATTTCTGGAAGAAAAACTTCAAAGAGGTAATCTTAAAAACTTTTATTTCCACTTAAGTAATATGTAATTTTTAAAAGTTAAAAATAGGATAAAATGAAACCAATAACTAAGAAAATAGATCTTTTTGTTTTCTAGTTAGAATACTGTATTTGTTTAGATAGAGCAGTCATAATCATCTATCTCTTATCTTTTGGGGCTCATTTCATGTGTCTTCTTGGCTCTAGTATCAATATGCTTATTATTTCCTTTCTTCTCTACGTTCAACACTGAACATAAAGCCAGCATTATATTCTCCAAGAGATACAAATGATAAGAAACATGTAGCCTTTTAAATAATATTTACTTCACAGAAAAGAATTACACTCGAATGCTCAGATACATAAGAGGTTAACAATTCTCTAAAAATTATCAAAGAATGATATTCTCCTTAAAATTTTATTATAATAGAATTTATTTCTTAAATTAGTAATAATTAATTAATTTAATAAATTAAATTAATAATAAATTAGTAATAGTAAATTAGTAATAATTTTAAAGATCACTGTATAATGCTTATTTTATTTTTTCATTTTTCAAATTTTAATTCAATTAGTCAACATATAGTATATCATTAGTTTCTGATGTAGTTTTCAATGATTCATCAGTTGCATATAACACCCAGTGCTCATCACATCTTGTGCTCCATAAATTATTTTAAATTATGAAACACTAGTCTAACAAATACAAGTCTATTCCTCAATAATTGGTATGATTCTTACACAAAAGGTAGAAATGAAATTAAAAGCAAAAGCATGTGAGATAACAGGACAGAATGCACTATTCATCATGAGTACATTCTAATAAGGGTATATTTCTGGAAAACATGGCAGGCTACCAGAAGGATAGTGAACTAAGTTTGGATGCTTCTGCTGGGCCACTAGTCTACCTTTCCTAATTGATTTCCCTAAACTAGGGGAAAAGGATAAAGGTAATAATAGCTCAGCTACATTTGTCCCCAAGGTAGCATTTCAAGACAATATTGCTGCTTTCAAATAATCCAGTTAAAACCTTCCTTTCCCAACACATTCTCCTATTTCTCACTGTCACTTCCTGAATATTTAAAGAGAATCTATGCAACATTTACTTTCAGAACATAAAGTTTCTTCCTCAGAGATCTAAAGTAACTTAGCCAAGTATTAAAGAATTTGTTTTCTATAAAAAAGTTTCCATTGTACTATTGGTAAAAACAGTAAGAGATACAACTCAAGCAGATCTGAGAGCCAGAAATTTTGAATTTTAATTATGAGTCAGCCACCGAACTACTCAGCTGGTTTTACCAAACTATACTTAAACTGTATAAACTCTGCATTCTCATCTGTAAAGTGAAAGTGTGATGGTGAGCTCTCTGGACTCCGAAAGTGACAAATTCTAATGACATCTCATAAAAGAGAATAAGTAACAAATTAATTCTCTGTTGGACTGACTGGATTCTCATTTCCTAAATTAAAACAATTATTTCTAAGATCCTTAGGATCCTAAAAAGAGGGAAGGGCAGAGGGACACAGAGAGAATCTTAACCAGGCTCCACACCCAGCTTGAGATCACGAAAGGGAGACCATGACCTGAGGTGAAATCAAGAGTCAGACACTTATTGACTGAGCCAACCAGGCACCCCCAAATAGGCATTTATATTTTCTATTGCCAGGGGACTGAGGTAAACTTTGGAAAGGGAATATGGATTCAGAACTCTGTTTTTAAACTACTGACTTATCTGAAAGACAAAATATGCAAAATGGTGACCTGACCTATTCATAGATCTCCCAAAGGCAAAGAGTGACCTTCAATCCCATCAGAAAGAGGCCCAATGTTGAGAACCAACACCAAGAATGTGACATTGTGATAGGGGTTGGAATAATCTTTTAGGCATTGTCACTCCTACTATTCTACTCTTTGGATTATTCTTAGAAGACTGCATCCTTAAAAATAACCAGGGATGGGATTTTTTATGGAGCACACTTATTGAATAAGCTCATAATTTATAGATATTCATATTCAAAATATTACTTTTAAATCTTTTCAAAACGTCCATGGATGCTTTGAGATTTTTTTTCTCCTTCTGGTCAATTTTCATTCTTTTTTTTTTTTTTTAAATGAATCTATTCTTTTATTCATATGCACACACATCTGAGTAAGGGGAAAGGCTTAATATTTTCAGGTTTGGGGGCTGCTGAAGGTCTTTATCCCTGTCCCCAGAGGGTAGCTTCTGTGCCTGAATGCTGTTCTCCAGAGGTGGCTGGATTCAGAGGATTGGAATGACCTCCACCTGCTCTACAGGAGTGGGCATCTTTGCAAATGCACCTGAGTCACTTTTGCAAATTGCAAGTACTTGTATTAAAAAAGAAGATCCTGTGCTGATGAATCCAGCCCTTTTTACAGGTGCCTGGCAGGTGGAGTGGGTGCAACCTGGCACTAATCCTGGTTCTTCTTTAGAACTACAACCTGGGACCCCAAGCAGGACAGAGACTCAGCATCCTCCTCTGCAAATGAGGTCATCTTGTGTTTCAGAAGTTTAGTTGGCACTAAATAGAGTTGTGTGACACCAGTACAAAGCCAGGTCCACTGCAGATGCTTAATAAATAAGAGCGAGAGCTTTGCACAGGTGGAAGCTTTACAATGGCCACACATGAAACCAGGTCAAGAGGCCAGCTTGTGGAGGTCTCCGGAAAAGTAGGCAGATACATTTGGCTTGTGAAGACTGTATTAGGCTTAACACATAATCGTTTCTTCGACAAATGAGTGGGAGGTAAACCTCTTTTACTGAGCACTTTCTAAGGGCCAGCTGTGGTACTGGCTCATATGAATTCCACATAAATTATCTCTATTAATTCTGTTCACAAACTTGTGGGATCTTCTGATCAATTTTGTTCACCTAATAAGGAATGCTGAAGTGACTTTTTACATTGTCCCCATTCCAGGCTATGAGAGAGAATACGTCTCATGTAAAATCATTTGGAAGACCAGTGATCACGTCTGCCTGTACATATTTTTTCTTGTGTGCTTGGCAGTAAGTTAGAAGAAAAGTTTAAACTACCTTTGTTACTATACTGTATACTATTGCTATATACTATATACTGTCCTATAAGGCTGTGGAAACAGGATGAAGGCTTCCCAAGCATTTTTATCCTATCTGGGTTTGAAGATCTAGTAATCTATGTGCTTTTATAGCTGCAAATACTAGCATATATATCCCTACCCCCATTTCTGCTTCCTCAAAAATGAGCTATTTTCCAAATTCAAGATTTTCTGGGAAAACATAGGGATCATATGGTCATACATGTCTTGCGAAGCCAATTTTCACTTATGCCACAGATAACAGCCTTGCACTCAAGAAGCTCACAGTGAAGGAGGAAAGAGAGAGGTGTAAACTGTGGGTGATTTTCTCTTGAATGTGCTATAATGGAGGCCATGTGGAAGGAACCATAATGAGCAACCAGGTTTGCCTTGAGTTGGGAGGAAAATGGCAAGGAAGGTACAAAGAAAAGGAGCAGGAAAAGTATATGTTTTGACACATACTGGGGGCAGTATGTGAAAAAAACATGCCAGGCAGAAAGAACAGTGCCCACAAAGAAGGGGAAATACAGAGTAGCCCCTCAGTGACCACCATAAGCCATTATCGTTTTGACAAGACCAAAGACCACATCTATTCTAACCTTTGTCTTACCTTTGAGATTATTATGTTGAAAGTAATAAAATGAACAATTAAGAAAAGCTTTCTTATTCCAGCTGAGACCTATGTGGGTATATAGCATGTTATGCTTCTACAACATGAATATACAGAAAGTGAAGAACATTATTGTTTCCAAGATGTTTTAAGGAAGAAGAAATCTATATTAAATTGTGAAATACATTTTTGTTCATATATATTATTTAACCTGATGGCTCCCAATGTGTTTGTGTATCTGAAAAATTAGTGTGCTAACTGGAATGTTCTTAAAAAGGGACACACACTGAGAGAGCAATGCAGTGACACTTCTCCGCACAGGAGCTCACAGGTGCCTTGGTGGCAGGGAACTCAGGGACCATGCTCACTAACACCCACCCTGGAAAACCATGGCCAGAAAGCAGAAACTTTTTTAAACAGTGAAACTTTCTGTTTACTTTTCCAATCTTTCTGTTGAGATAAAGAGAACTCATGGGACAACTGGGAGGCTACATTAGATATGAAACATTCCGTTCATTCAATAACATTTAATATTTAACCATAGTTTATTGCTTTAACTGTAATGTTCTTAACAGGGTTTCAAAGATGGATCAAAACTGGCTGTGTCTCTTGCCAGTATTGGCTCATGTTGCTGCATTAATGTTACTTATGTTGAGATCATGATGTTGAGCCTCCCTGAAGTAAATAAACCTTGCTTTACACAGAAAAAAGTATCCCCTGACCTTAATGCATCACATATTTTCAGAAACAAGTCAATAGTATATTACATCTCTAGGACTTCACTTAATTTGCCTCATGTATGGTTTTAGTAAGCAGTACTGTACTTGATCCTTTAATATTTGCAATACTCTGAAAACTTACTTCACCATTCCCTCTAGAATTTTCACCTAAGCTTTACGTGATTTTCACAGTCAATCACTGCATGGAAGTTGAAGCCTCCAAACCACAGTTACACAGTTGACACTTGAATAACACAGGTTTGAAATGCATGGGTCCACTTATACGTGGATTTGAAAATAAATATGTTGAAAAAGTTTTTGGAGATTTGTGACAATTTGAAACAACTTCCAGACAAACCAAAGATATTTAGGACAAAATCCAAAGATATTTAGGAAATATCTAAAAACTTAAGAAAAAGTTAGGTATGTCATAAATGCATAAAATATATGTAAATATTAGCCTATTTTGCCATTTACTACCATAAAATATACACAAATACATTATAAAAAGTTAACATTTATCAAAACTTATCTCACACACACACACACACACACACACACACACACATAGAGATTTCAACTGATAGTTGAAAGAAATGTAAACAAACAAAAAGATGCAGTATTAAATTATATTATTTGATAACTGAAAGCAAAAGGAAATTGAAGGATCTAGAGCTGGAATTTAATGCCAGCAAAGAATAGTTTGATAATTTTAGAAAGAGGTTTGGCTAAAAAATGTGAAGATAACAGGAGAAGGAGCTTTTGCTGACCAAGAAGAGGCAGATGAGTTCCCAGGCACCACTAAGAAAATCATCAAAGAGAAAGGATATCTACCTGAACAGGTTTTTAATGGAGACAAAAGTGTCCTAACCAAGGCAGAGAAAAAGAAAAAAAAAAAAAAGCTGCAAAGGATATTTATTAGTAATGAAGGGAACCAGGATTTAAGACAGGAAGGGAATGGTTAACTCTACTGTTTTGTGCAAATGCAGTCAGGTTTATAATCAGGACTACTCTTATCTATAAAGCTACTAACTCTGATACTTAAAGGGAAAAGAGAAATACCAGCTGCCCGTGTTTTGGTTATTTAAGAAGGCCTTGACAAAGAGAACCTTTTTCCTTGATTGATTCTACTGATGCTGAAGACATGAAGTATCTTTCCAGTAACTGACTGCCTTTTCAGTTCTTTTGATATTAGAAAATGGCCCTGGCCACATAGAACCCCAAGAGTTCAAAAACAGTGAAGAGGCTGAAATAGTCTACTTGTCCACAAGCACAACATCTCTAATTCAGCCTCTAGACCACAATGTATGACATTGTTAAGTCTCATTACACATGGTACTTACTCTATGGAAATGATTGTCAACACCATGGGAGAGAACCCCAAGAGAAAACATCAAAAAAGCCTGGAAGGATTACACCAGTGAAGATACCAACAATGTCAGAGAAAAAAACCACGAAAGCCATCAAGATCCAAACAACACATTCCTGCTGGAGAAAACTACATTCAAATATTGTGTATGACTTCACAGGCTTTAGGTCATAGCCAATAAAGGAAATCATGGAAGAGATTGTGGATACAGCAAAAAAGGTGGGGGTGTGTGAAAGGTTTCAAGATACCAATCTTAGAGAAATTAAAGAGCTAAAAGATACTACACCAGAGAAATAAACAGAAGACTTGATGGAGAGGAGTGCTTCCAAACCAGCTCCGGACAATGAGAAAGAAGACATAGAAGAAGGAGTGCTGAAAACAAATTGACATTAGATAGTCTGGCAGAAGGATTCTGATTATTCAAGATTGCTTTTAGGGGTGCCTGGGTGGCTCAGTTGGTTAAACATCTGCCTTCAGCTCAGGTCATGATCCCAGGGTCCTGGGATTACGCCACGCATCAGGCTCCCTGCTCAGCAGGGAGTGTGCTTCTGCCTCTCCATCTGCCTCTTCCCCAGCTCATGCTCTCTCCCTCTCAAATAGATAAAGTATTTTTTTTTTAAAGATTTTATTTATTTATTTCACAGAGAGAGATCACAAGTAGGCAGAGAGGCAGGCAGAGAGAGAGATAGAGGAGGAAGCAGGTTCTCCGCTGAGCAGAGAGCCCGATGCGGGACTCAATCCCAGGACCCTGAGATCATGACCTGAGCCGAAGGCAGAGGCTTAGCCCACTGAGCCACCCAGGTGCCCCTCAAATAGATAAAGTCTTAAGGAAAAACAAAAAACAAAAAACAAAAAAAAAACCAGCCACCAAAAACTGCTTTTGCAACATGGATCCTTTTATGATAAGAGGCACTGAAACTAAAGCAAGAGGGGGACTGGTATCATATAGAAATATGACTGGTATCATATATTCATTTTTAGAGAAATGAAAAAGCAAAAAATTAAGATGGATATTAAGACTAATTCCCATAAAGTTACAATGCCTGCCTCTCCCTCCCCTCCTTTCTAACCCTTCCACATCCTTTGCCTCTGCAGCATTTCAGAGAGCAAGAATAAACCTTCCTCTATTTCTTCCTCCTCAGCCTACTCAATGTGAAGAGAATAAAGATGAAGACTTTTTGATGATCCACTTCAAATTAATGAATAACAAATAATTATCATGCCATTTGGTTAATAAACTTACTGTGGTGTATGTGTGCAAGTATCTTTGCATGAAAACCTAATAACTGTATGAGACAATTTTGTGTCAGCATCATCATTGCCTAAGTATTCATTGTATAGAACATCATGTACAAGACTCACATGGAAGTGGAAGCCTGTCCTTACATAGGAATAAGGAGAGTGATATTTAATGTAAAATTAGTAACTTGTTAGTTTTACACTGCTTTATAACTTTTCTTCCAAAGAATTATACTGCTGTACAATATGCCTCTTTCTCTTATAACTGGGGACTGCATATCAGCCTATCACCAGATGTAAGTATTTTTTTAATGTTAATAATGTTTCTAATACTATATTATGAATATGACTGTGACATGGTACACCATAAAAATTTTGTAAGGATTCATTCATTCATTATTGTATAGCTTAAGCTACATGAAGCAACTGTATTCATTACAATAGGCCACCATAATGCAATCATATTGTTGCTTTTTTGTTATCGATATGTGAATCATTAAACTATAAAATAATGTGAAATTTTCATTTTTGATGTTTATGTTAGTAAAACATACAACATCTACAATGTTTTGTATCATGTAAGACAATATTGATGTAGGGTCTAACAGATGATCCATCTTGTAAACATGACAAACTTATTATATCAATAAATATAGTACAGTACTATAAATGTATTTTTTCTTCCATTTGATTTTCTTTCTTTTTTTTTTTTAAAGATTTTATTTATTTATTTATTTATTTGAGAGAGAGACAGAGCATGAACGGGAGGAGGAGGCAGAGGGAGAGGGAGAAGCAGTCTCCCCACTGAGCCAGAAGGCCGATATGGGACTCAATCCCAGGACCCTGGGATTATGACCTAAGCTAAAGGCAGATGTTCAACCAACTAAGAAACCCAGGTGCCTCCCTTATGATCGTCTTAGTAACATTTTCTTTCCCTAGCTTACTTTATTATAAGAATATACAGTATATAGGGTGCCCGGGTGGCTCAGTTGTTGGTTAAGTGACTGCCTTTGGTTCAGGTCATGATCCTCGAGTCCCAGGACTGAGTCCCGTGAGCAGGGAGTCTGCTTCTCCCTCCGACCCTCCAAACTCTCATGCTCCCTCTCTGTCTCTAAAATAAATAAAATCTTAAAAAATATATATACAGTATATAATATGCAAATTTCCAACTGTGGGGGGGGTTGATACCCTTAACCCCTTCATTGATCAAGGGTCAATTATAATTATGTTTCTATAGTGTCACAGAGAAACCTAAGTCGAAACAATTGGGTTCATAAATCTGAGCTCTCTGTTCTGTTCTATTGGCCTATGTGTCCATTTTTGTGCCAATACCATGCTGTCTTGGTGACAACTTTGTAGTATAGCTTGAAGTAAGGCAATATGATGTCCCCCAGTTTTGTTTTTCATTGTCAACATTCCCTTGGAGATTCTGGGTCTCTTCTGGTTCCGTGCAAATTATAGAATTGTTTATTCTAGCACTTTGAAAAATGCTGGTGTAGTTTTGATCAGGATGGCATTGAAAGTATAGATTGGTCTGGGCAGTGTAGACATTTTACAATGTTTATTCTTCTGATCCATGAGCATGGAATGTTTTTCCATCTTTTTGTGTCCTCTTTGATTTTTTTCTGGAGTGTTTTGTAGTTCCTAGAGTATAGATCATTCACCTCTCTGGTTAGGTTTATTCCAAGGTATCTTATAGTTTTTGGTGCTATTGTAAATGGGACTGATTCCCTAATTTCTATCAGTTTGTCTTCTAGATCACTAATTTGTTCTTCTGCCTCATTTACCCAGCTGTTAGAGTATCTAGATTAGATTTGCTCTCATTGATAACATTTTTAAATTCTGCCAGATCAGCTCTCACTTCTGCCCTTAGAGAATCTGCGTTGCCATTAATGGTTTTCTCCAACCTAGCTACTGTTTGCATAACTGTTACCTGAAGTCTATTTCCAACGTCTTGCTTATATCCATATCCGTTAGTTGTGTGGCAGAGGTCACAGTCTCTGAATTTTTTCTGTGCTGGAGGTTCCTCCATTTAGTCATTCTGTTGAGGGGTGGTTGAGGGAATGTACAGAGTGCAAAGTATTAACCACAAACCAAGCAAGATGCACCTGTTTTACAGAGACCTTATGGCTGTAGGCCTCTTGTTCTTCCAGGAAGGCCTCTTGTCTTCTGGGGGAGGGGTCTGCTGCCCTGTTACTCAGGCAACCCTGTTTGAGCAGAATTGTCCTGCTCCCCTGTGGGAGGGATGGGCTCAATGAAAACTGGTTTTGGGGGGCTTTTGTTCTCTGGTGACTTTCCGTGTCTCTTCCAAGAGTCAGAGCAGAGGTGACTGTATTCAAACTTCTGTCTCAGAACAGAGATCCCAGTCTGTTCTACACTGAGGTCTCCAGGCCACACCCTCTTCATTTTTGTCTGTGTGGCTAAAAACCTCAGTGTCCTGGGTTGTGCGTCCCACAACAGTACTACTAGCCCTCCCTTCCAGGCCCAGGCACATCTCTGCCCTTTGTGCTTCTAAAACTGCCAACCGCCCCCAGTTGGCACACATGCCCCCGCAGCTCCAGGTTTCAGTCTGGGGGTACTGCTCTAAAGTCCTCTTCCCACCACTACTGGTTTGCAAGTCTGTGCCCAGTCCCCAGCAAGGGACGCTTTTGTGCTCTGTCGGTGCAGGATCCCGGAGGCTCCCTCCTCCTCCCACTCATCTTCTAATACCTGCCCGCAGAATCATGGCTCCCTGCTTAATATCTCAAAACCAACTGCCGGAGATATTCTGTTTGTAGAGATCTGGATATATGTTCTCACATCTCACACTGATTTCATGGGTATTCAAAATGGTCTGGTAGATACCAGCTCAACTGAGGTACCTGGTTGAAATAGGGGTGCCTACTCCTCAGTCATCTTTTTCCCTGCCTGCCAATATACCCATTCTTTTTTTTAATTTTTTTTCTTAACATTAGTATCAAACTGAGTTTTACTAAATATTCTATTTAAATTGGATTTATATATTTTTAGATACAGTGTGCCTCTACATCCACATGTGTACTGCAGAGATATGAATTTTGGTAAAATAACCAATTTATGAACTAAAACAAACACCAGAGAATAACTAGCTCTTTTAACTGCTCCCTTCTTTTTTCTGTACATTTTTATTTTAGTACATGTTTTTATTTTATGAATGTTGCCATTTTGACCATTTTTAGGTGGGCAATTTGGTGGCATTAAATGTATGCATAATGGTGTATAATCATCACAACTATCTATTTCAAGAACTTTATCACTAGCCCAAACAGAAACTCTATACTTATTAAACAGTAACTTTCCAGTCACCTCACTTCTTAGTAATTTCTATTCTACTATCTCTATGAATTTGCCTATTCTAGATAACTCATATAAGTGGAATCAAGTAATGTTTGATTTTTTGTATATGGCTTCTTTCATTAATCATATTTTCAAAATTCACCCACGGTGCAGCATATTTTAGAATTCCACTCACTTTTAAAGGATGAATAATATTTAGTTATATGTATATACAATATTTTGTTTATCTATTCATCTGATGCTATGTTGTTAGCATCAGGGGGTTGTTTTCTTCTTTTGGCTGTTGTCAATAATGCTGTTACGAATACTGGTGAACAAGTATCTATTTGAGTCCCAGTTTTCAATTCTCTTGGATATATACTCAGGAGTGAAATTGCTGATATAAGGTAATTTTGTTTAACTTTTTAAGGAAGAGCCAAACAATTTTCTACAGCAGCTGTGCCTTTTAAAATTCCCAAGAGCAGTGCAAAAGAGATCCAATTTTTTCACATCCTTATCAATATTTGTTATTTTCCATGGTCTCTGATCATAGCCATCCTGATAGCTATGAAGTGGTATCTTGCTGTGGTTGTTTTTTTTTTTTTTTTTAAATTTTATTTATTTATTTGACAGAGAGAGACAACAGCGGGAGAGGGGACACAAGCAGGGGGAGTGGGAGAGGGAGAAGCAGACTCCCCGCTGAGCAGGGAGCCCAATGTGGGGCTCAATCCCAGGACCCCGAGATCATGACCTGAGCTGAAGGCAGACACCCAATGACTGAGCCACACAGGCGCCGCTTACTGTGGTTTTGATTTGCATATTCCTAGAGACAAATGATGCTGACCACATTTTCATGTGTTTATTAGTTTTATGTATATCTTCTAGGGAAAAATATCTACTTATGTCCCTTGCCCATTTTAAAATTGCGTTGTTGTAGAGTTCCGTATTAGTTGTGCATATTAATCTCTTAACAGATACATGATTTGCAAATATTTTCTCACGTTCTATCTGATGTTTTTTCACTTTCTTGATACTGTCCTTTGATGCACAAATGTTCTTAGTTAATGACAAAGTTCAATTTATCTATTTTTTAAAATTTCCTATCCTTTTGGTGTCATATCCAAGAAATCACTGCCAAATCCAATGTTATGAAGATTTTCTCATGTATTTTCATCTACCGGTTTTATAGTTTTAGCTCTTAAGTTTAGGTCTTTGATTGTTAGTTAATTTTTGCATGGCCCAACTTCCTTCTTTTGCATATGGCTATCCAGTTTCCTATCACCATTTGTTGAAAAGTCTGTTCTTCCCCATGGATTTAGTGCCCTTGTCAAATAATTTCAGCATATATAAGGGTTTATTTTGGGTGTCTCTATTCTATTCCAGGGTTCCATATCTCTGTCCTAATGACAAAACCATACAGATATAAATACTGTAGCTTTGTATTAAGTTTTGAAATGAGGAAGTGCGAGTCCTCCAATTTTGTTCTCCTTTTTCAAAGATTAATTTGGCTATTTAGGATTCTATGATACTCCATATGAATCTCATGATGGGTTTTCTCTACCCAGAAAAAGAAATGCTATTGGAATTTTGATAGAGATTGCTCTGATTCTGTAGATTTCTTTGGGGACTATTGTCATTTAACAATATTAAAGCTTCCTACAATTCATGTGAACATGAAATATTTTCCATTTATTCACGTCTTTTTTACTTTCTTACAGTAAAGTTTTATAGTAGACTTGTAGTAGTATTATTTCTATGTGTAGAAGTTTTACATATCCTTGATTAAATTTATTCTCAAGTATTTTATTCTTCCTGATGCCACTGTAAATGGAATTATTTTCTTAATTTCCATTTTCCTATCATTCATTGCTAGTGTACAGAAATACAACTGCCTTTCATATGTTGATTGGTACCCTGAAACTTTATTACCTCAAACTGTGTGTGTGATCTTTGGGGTTTTCTATATATAAGATCATGCCATCTGTAAGCAGAGATAATTTTTATTTTTCCTTTTCAATCTGAATGCCTTTACTTTTTTTCTCTTGCCTAACTGGCGCATCTAGGATTTCCACCACTATGTTGAAAAGAAGTGTTAAAAGGTGGTCATACTTGTCATGTTTCCGATCTTACAGGAAAAGCTTACCGTCTGTCACCATTAAATGTGATATTAGGCTGTGGAAATTTTATGAATGTCCTTATATCAGGTTAAGGAAGTTCTTTTCCCTGGTTTCTAGACTGTTTATAGTAATAAAAGAGTGTTGGTTTTTCTTTTTTCGAACGATATTTCTGCATCAATTCAGATGATCATATGGTTTTCTCTTACATTCCATTAATGTGGTGTATTACATCGATTTTCATATGGTAAATAATCCTTACATTCTGGTAATAAATCACACTTGGACATGGTATATAATCATTCTTTTCATATGCGAATTCACTTGCTAACATTTTCTTGAGGATTTTGGCATCACTATTCACAAGGGATATTGGTCCCTAGTTTTGTTTTGTTTTTATATTATTTTTCTGAAGCTTTAGTATCAGAATAATACTGTCCTTATAGAATGAGTTAGTAACTGTACCTTACTCTTCCAATTTTTAGGAAGAGTTTGAGAATGACTGGCATTCTTTTAAATCTTTTAAAAAGATTCATTTAAATCTTCTTTAAATGTTATGGATAATTCACTGGTCACGTATTTTTCTTTGTGGGAAGACTTTTGATTACTGATTAATCTCCTTACTGGTTGTAGGTCTGTTCAGATTTTCTATTTCTTTACAAGTCAGTTTTGATGGATTTGTGTGTTTCTGGGAAATTGTCAATTTCATTTAGGTTATGCAATTTACTGGTGTTCAACTATTCATACTCTTTTCATAGTCCTTTTCATTTCTGTAAAATCAATAGTTATGTATTCCTCTTCATTTCTGACTCTAATCATTTGGGTCTTCTCTCTCTTCTTTTTTTTTTTTTTTTTAATTTTTTATAATTTTAAAAAAGTCTTTATTTATTTGAAATAGAGAGAGAGGAGGAGCAGAAGAAGGGGGAGTGGCAAAGAGAGAGGAAAAGCAGGCTCCCTGCTGAGCGAGGAGCCCAATGCAGGGCTAGATCCTAGACCCTCTGATCATCACCTGAGCCCAAGGCAGATGCTTCACCCACTGAGCCACCCATGTGCCCCTTGTTTTTGTTTCTGAGTCAATCTAGCTGAATGTCAATTATTTTGATGTTTCCAAAGAGCCAACACTTAATTTAACAGATTTTTTTCTACTTTCCTTCTGTTCTCTATTTTTTAAAATCTCCACTCTAATTTTATTATGTCTACCTTTCTTCTGGCCTTAGATTTAGTGTGCTCTCCCTTCTTTTAATACCTCAAGCTGTACAAATAAGTTTCTTCTTAATTTTAAGTTGTATGTTTACATTTACAAATTACTAATGGCAGTGTTTTTGCACTGTAAATTTAAGTGTGTTTTGTTTTCATTTTCATTTGTCTGAAGGTATTTTCTAATTTCTCTGGTGATTTCTTTTTTTTTTTTAAGATTTTATTTATTTATTTGACAGACATATCACAAGTAGGCAGAGAGGCAGGCAGAGAGAGAGAGGAGGAAGCAGGCTCCCCACTAAGCAGAGAGCCTGATGCGGGGCTCAATCCCAGGACCCTGGGATCATGACCTGAGCCGAAGGCAGAGGCTTTAACTCACTGAGCCACCCAGGTGCCCCTCTCTGGTGATGTCTTCTTCAACCTATTGACTATTTAAGACTGTACTGTTAATTTCCACATATTTATTAATTTTCAGGTTCTCTTCTGTTTGTAATATCTAGTTTTATTTCGCTGTGAACATAAAAGACACTTTTTAATTTTATTTTTTTTTAAATTTAAGATCTGTATATTTGTTTCCTAGGGCTACCATAACAAAATACCACAGACTGGGTAGCCTGAAAAACAGAAAATTATATTCTCACAGCTCTGGATGCTATAAGTCCAAGATCAAATTGTCTGCAGGTCTGGTTTCTCCTAAGGCCTCTCTCCTTGGTTTGCAGATGGTCACCTTTTCACTGAGTCCTCACATGACACTTTCTCTTTGCACATGCATCCCTTATATGTCCTTATAACAGCACACCTATCATACTGGAATAGCGCCCAACCACATGAATTCATTTAACCTTACTATTAACTCCTAAAGTCTCTGTCTCTATTGTCAAATTGTGACTTGCACAGGAGTGGTTAGAAATTTAACATGAGGGGCACCTAGGTGGCTCAGATAGTTAAGCATCTGCCTTTGGCTCAGGTCATGATATCGGGTTCTGGGATAGAGCCCCATGTCCGGCTCCTTGCTCAGTGGGGAGCCTGTTTCTCCTGATCCCTCTACCCCTCCCTCCCATTGGTGCTCTCCCTCTGTTTCATATATAAATAAGATCTTTTTTTTTTTTATAGAGAAATTTACCATGAATTTTGGGGGAACACAATTCAGCCCATAACAACTTGTTCTGTGGCTTAACATATGGTCTAGGTGTAGGTCTATGGTCTATGTTTTATGTGCACTTAAGAAGAATGTACATTCTGGGGATGCCTGGGTGGCTCAGTCATTAAGCATCTGTCTTTGGCGCAGGTCATGATTCCAGGGTCCTGGGATTAAGTCCTACGTCCAGCTCTCTGCTCAGCAGGGAGTCTGCTTCTCCCTCTCCCACTCCCTTTCCCTCTGCCTGATATTCTCCTGCTCATGCTCTCTCTCTCTCTGTCAAATAAATAAAGAAATGAAGAATGTACACTCTGCGGTTTTGGTGTGGTGTTCTCTATATGTTTATTAGGTCTAACTGGTTTATGGTGTTGTTCTAGTCTTCTGTTCTGTCCATTATTGAAAGTGGGATATTGAAGTATTGAAGGTCTGTTTCTCCTTTCATTTTTTCCATTTTTGCTTCATATATTTTTGGGGCTACATTGTTTGTTATGTATATGTTTATTTATTTGAGGTGGGTAGGAAGGAGCAGAGGGAGAGGGAGAGAGAATCTCAAGCAAACTCTCCACTGAGCATGGAGCCTGACTCAGGGCTCAATCTCAGGACCCTGAGATCATGACTTCCACTGAAATCAAGAGTCAGTTGCTTAATTGACTGAGTCACCTAGAAGCCCCAGGTACGTAGAATTGTTATATCTTATTGTTTTGAACCTTTTATCAATATATAATATCTGTTTTTTTCCAACCTTTTAAAATTTAAAGCCTACTTTACCTAATAATATATCCACACTTGTTCTCTTTAGTTATTATCTGTATGCAATTATATTTTTTATTCTTTTTCTTTCAATCACTTTCTGACCTTATATTTAAATTAAATATCTTATAGACAGCATATAGATGAACATTTTTTTTCTTTTGAAATCCAATTGGTCAATCTCTCTTTTTTTAAATTATGTTCAGTTAGCCATTGTAGAGCACATCAATACTTTTTGATGTACGGTTCAATGCTTCATTAGTTGCATATAACACCCAGTACTCATCACAACACATGCTCTCCTTAATACCCATCACCCTGTTAGCCCATCCCCCAATCTCTCCTTTTTAATAGTTTTTTTCCATCTATTTACATTTAATGTGATTACTGATAAGAAAGGATTTATTTCTGTCATTTATCTATTTTTTTAAAAACTGTTAGCACTTTATTTTTTTCTGTATGCCTTGTTATTTTTGTTTTTCAGTTTCAATATTTTTATAGTAAAATATTAACAATTACATATTAATGTTAATAATTATGTATTTAATATTCCATTGATTTTGGGGGGTATACATTTTAATTTCTTCTTTTCTTTTGCCTATATTTTTAGTCATTCTCTTAACATTTACCTTGCAAATTACAACTAACATCTTAAACTTAAAATAATCTACTTTGGAAAAGACCAACTAAGTTTCAATAGTACACAAATACTTTGTACCTGCCATACATCTCCTTCCGTCCCTCCCTTATATTGTATTGTCATAGATTATATCTTTATACACTGTATTCCCATTAATGTATATTTATGATTATTGCTGCATGCACTTTCATGTTAAATGATATAGCAAATATTACAAACAATACCGACAGTACACTAATACTGGTTTTTATATTTACCTCTGTAGTTACCTTTACCAGTCTTTTTCTATTTAGGTTCAAGTTGCCAAACATTTCACTTGAAGGACTGTCTTTAGAATTTCTTGTAGGACAGGTCTACTAGTAATGAACACCCTTGGCTTCTGTTTATTTGTAAACATCTTAATTTCTCTTCCATTCTTGAAAGATCATTTTTCAAGACATATAATTCTTGGTTGGGGTTTTTTTTTTTTTTTTTTAATCTCCCAGGATTTTTTGGTAAGATTTTATTTATTTATTTATTAGAGAGAGAGAGAGAGAGAGAGAGAGAGGCATGCAGGAGCAGGGGGAGCAGCAGAGGGAGAGGGAGAAGCAGGCTCTCTGCTGAGCAAGGAGCCCGACATAAGGCTTGATCTCAGGACCCTGTGACTGTGGACCTGAGCCAAAGGCAGATGGTTAACTGACTTAGCCACCCCAGTGTCCTCTTCCAGGATTTTAAATATGTCATCCAACTGCTTTCTGACCCCATTTTTTTTTTTATGAGAAATTATCTAAATATTTTTGAGAATCCCTTGTGCATGACAAGTTCATTTTCTTTTGTCTCTCTTCCTCGGATTTTAACAATTTCGCTGTAATATGTTTTGGTATGGATATCTCTCAGTTTATCATTCTTGGAGATTGTTTAGTTTCTTAGATACGTATATTTACGCCTTTCTTCATATTTGAAAGGTTTCTGGCCATTATTTCTTCAAATATTTTTTCTCATTTTCCTTTTCCTCTTTTCCTTCTGGTACTCCTATAATACATTTGTTCTATATTTGATGGTATCCTTCAGGTCCCTTGGGTGCTATTCATTTCTCTTTATTCTTATTTCTTTTTACTCCTCAGACTATATAAGTTCAATTGTCCTATCTTCAAGTTCACTGACCTTAAGTTTCACTTGTTTAAATATGCTGTTTGAACTAGAGAGTTCAAAACCCTCTAGTGAGTTTTAAAATTTAAATTATTGTATTTTTCAGCTCCAGAATTTTGCTTTTTTTTAAAAAAATTCTTTCTGTATCTCTTTTGAAATTTTCATTTTATTCATATATTATTTTCCTTATTTCCTTTAGTTTTCTATCTACGGTTTCCTTTAATTCATTATACATATTTAAGAGTCTCATGCTCTACCGACTGAACTAGCCGGGCACCCTCATTATACATATTTAAGACAGTTGATTTGACATCTTTGACTAATAATTCAAATGTCAGGGCTTCCTCAGTGATGGTTTCTGCCAAATTATTATTTTTTCCCATTAATGGGATATTCTTTCCTGTTTCTTTGTGCATTTTGTAATTTTTGTTGAGAAGTGGATATTTGAGTATTATTTTGTGGTAACTCTGGAAATTTAATTGTCCCATTCTTCAGGGATAGCTGAAAATTACTTGTTGAGGGCTGGATTCATCTGTTTGACTTTTCAGTACTATTTTTTCAAGGTGTGTGTTCCTTGTCATATGTGGTATCTGTTATTTCTGTTTCATTATCTCTGTGGTCACCTAGTGATCTGATAAAGATTTCCTTAAATTTTGGCTCCCAAAAGGGGAAGTAGGCAAATATTGTCTCTTTAAGTCTCTTGGAAACCACTTCAGCATATGGGGGTTGAAAAAATGTCCACTGTCCTCTGTGCCAGTTCCTCAGTGATCAAAAGCAGCTTTCAGCAATCAATACAGAACCCTGATATACTGCCCACCCTGGCTCCACCATTCTGCACCAGGATTGTAAGGCTGAGGATGTGGGATGGTAGCTACTACCACTTGAAAGGCTGAAATTCCTCCAAATTTACTCTTTATCAAAGTCTCCCCTGGAGCTAAAAATGTTCAGCTTCATTCAGTTCCTACCAGTGCAGTAGTTGTTTAGATGGAAGTGTTTCCTACTCCACCATTTTTTGAGACATCACCACCCTTCCTTCTTCTCTCTGCTTTTTTTTTTTTTAAAGATTTTTTAAATTTATTTTTTTGTCAGAGAGAGAGATCATAAGTAGGCAGAGAGGCAGGCAGAGAGAAGGGGGAAGCAGGCTCCCTGCTGACCAGAGAGCCCGATGTGGGGCTCGATCCAAGGACTCTGGGATAATGACCTGAGCAAAAGGCAGAGGCTTTAACCCACTGAGCCACCCAGGTGCCCCAGCCTTCTTCTCTTGATCCATTTTCTTAGATTAGGAAAACTGTGGTCATTTGTTGCTCATGTTTTGCTTATATGTTCTCCTCTGTTTTGTCTTTCCTCTATTATAAAACATAACGCACATCTGCATATTAGACTCTGAGCAGTCTGACAGTATATTAACCAGTCCATAGTTAAGTAGCCTTTCCCAAAGTTATTTGAGTACAGAACCTTTTGGTTGTATTCCTATGAAGATCCCATGGGGAAGTGTTCTGTAGCTGATGTCTGCTTTTCTTCTTTTCTCATGAAAGCATAAAGGATTGATTTTGTTCTATCCTCCCCTCTAGTTTTTTAGATTTTCTAGATTACTATCATGGTATTCATTTTTTCCTTTTCTCACTGCATTAGTTTTCTATTTATTTCCTCTGAAGACATCCTGTAATTTTGGTGGGAAAAAATTGCCCTTTTGGCTGTCACAACAAAAAGTCAGTACCACCCAGGAAACAAGCCTTCCATCTTTAACACTGCTTTACTCCTAGCAATAAGTGTCAGCAACATCTTCATTTCAAAGAATCCCAGGTGGCAAATATAAAGGAGGAACAAAAGCAGCTCTGAATAAGCCTATGGGTTCTACCTTGGTCCTCTGGGACTTACCAAACATGGGTTACACTGAAAACCCAAATCAGCTGACAAGA
Organism: Enhydra lutris kenyoni; assembly: GCF_002288905.1. Taxonomy (NCBI): domain Eukaryota; kingdom Metazoa; phylum Chordata; class Mammalia; order Carnivora; family Mustelidae; genus Enhydra; species Enhydra lutris. The sequence goes on from NW_019154125.1 coordinate 18,634,413, forward strand.
GTTTCTCTTTTGGCATCACAATCTCTTTTATGTTTACTCAGGGCTCTGGCTATTGCTGGTGTCAAGAAGGTACTATTGAATGTGCCCCCCAAATTAACCCAAGTCTCCCCACTTTGCTGCATGGTCTCATAACTCACTTGTTTCCTCAAACCAAAAACTTAGGAGTCTTCTTTGTTTCTTGACTTTCATTCACATAGCACATCAAACCTATCAGCAAATCATGTTGCCTCTGACTCCAAAATATATCCCAAATCTGCTGTTTACCATCCTAACCAAGTCATCAACTTCCTTACACTTGAGCTACTTCCAAAGCCTCCAAGATGCCTTTATTCTAGCCTCCTACAGTCAGTCTCCACAAACTTCAAAGGGTAAACCAGATATCTCTTTTTTCCTGGACAGCAGAGAGGATTCAATACTAGCTCTTTATAACATTGTACAGAGGTTCTCCAGCCTCTTTTGCTGCCACCCCTGCTTCAGAATTTCCACTTCATCTATCTAACACCATTTGTATACATTTTAGCTCTACTTGTATACATTCTAAAGTCCTTTACAACTTGTTTATATTACCCTTACTCTTCCGCCACACTGTGAGTTCCTTAAGGACAAAGATGATTTGTCATTTTGGTTTCTTTTGTTTTTGTTTTTTATTTATTTTAGAGAAAGAGGAAGCCCATGAGTGGGGGTAGGGGCATAGGGTGAAGCAGACTCCTCACTGAGCAGGGAGCTCATGCAGGACTCTATCTCAGGACCCTGGGATCCTGACCTAAGCCAAAGGCAGACACTTAACTGACTGAGCCACCCAGGTGCCCTGATTTGTCATTTTGAATACTGTATCCCCATTATCTAGCACAAGGCCTATTACAGTATATGTAAACATTCAATAAATGCTTCTTAATGAATGTACAAATCAATGATACATTGATACATCCTGTCATTCAAATAGGGAGCATAAGAAGACGACAATGTCTTGATGATTATTTAATACTCAACACTGATCATACAGTTATTGAATATCTACTATGTCTAGCATTATTACAGTCATTGGAAATACAGTAGGAAAAAAGACTGACTTAAAAGTTTTAGCTAATGTACACTTGATCTTAGCCAAAAGCGAAAGTTTTAGCTAATGTAATACGACAGAGACAGGTAAGGAAGCTTAAGTAGTAGGAAGGAAACAACAAAAATTATTCTCATAAGTGATATAACTATAAATGGAAATGTTTTATTACATAAACTGGCATACAAATAGATAAGAAAGTCTGTAGGACCCCAACAAATATGAATACAAGTTGAGACAACAAATTCTCCAAAGAGAATCTGTCATTAGTAAATAAATATAGGAAAAAGTATTCACTTTGACCAGTAGCAGGTACTCTACTATGAGGTTTATAGATAACTGTATTAAGATATTAGAGCAATAACAGTAACAAAATGCATACCTTTAACTGACTAAAGCAGTTCCTAAAATCTACTTCGAAAAACAATCTGAAATATGTACTAAATTATATACATGTGTATGCCTATTAAAGAGCTATTTATGTTTGAAAAAAATGGATATATATTACATGCTGATGATACAGAAAAGAATAAAGAAATAATATCATAATGTGTAGTGATTAAAAATGTTGAGTGTAGGGGTGCCTGGGTGGCCCAGTCAGTTAAGTCTGCCTTCAGCTCAGGTCATGATCCCAGGGTCCTCGGATTGAGCCCCACCTCAGGCTCCCTCCCCAGTGGGGACCCTGCTTCTCCCTCTTCCTCTGCCCCTCTCCTCCATTCATACTGTCTCTCTCTCTCTCTCTCTCTCTCTCTCAAATAAACAAAAATCTTAAAAAAAAAAAGTTGAATGTGTATTGATGTGACTGCTGAGAAACTGGTGGCAGTGGGAACATTTATAACTTTGACAGGTTACTATGGTAACAATATATTGAAAAGCTCAAACCCCATCATATTCTCTAAGCAAGAATTCTTTTTTTTTTTTTTTAAGTAGACTCCATGCCCAACATGGGACTTGAACTTATGAGCCTAAGATCAAGTCACGTGCTCTACCAACTGAACCAGCCAGGGACCCTCTAAGCAAGAATTTTTACTTTTAGAAATAGCCTAATATCATTAGATGAAAGTATAAGCACTTTCACTCAGTACTGTTTCAAACAGCTCAAAATAGGAAGCAACCTTAAAAACTCAACATAAGAGACTGCTTGAATTAGGATATATCTGCATAGTGAAATACTAAGTAGCCATTTAAAAGATGATGATACAGACAGATATTCATGGTAATGGGGAAAGTCAGATCTCACTCCTTCCCCAGATTAGGATGCATATTGTAAGGGGGAAATTTATCTACCATGCAGTGTACTAGCAAATATTTTTGAATGAAGGAGTGAACGAGCGGGTAAGGTAGGAGGTGTCATGGCTGTCCCCCGATACACCATCACATACTTGTCTTTTTCTGGTGCTCATCCTGGCTTTAGATTTGGTATTGGGTCATATTCAATTAGCCAGATGAGTTCTACCTCCTTCTTTCTACAATTAGCATCACAGAAAAGTTCTTTCTTCACATAAAAAGTTGCTAAAATGTTTCTTTGGAATCATATTTAAAGCTTTCAGTTTCCTTTAGTAGGAAACTCTGTTTATTCATCAATTGATAAATGTTAAAACTACACGATGGGGACATGAGATTCATCACACTGTTATATTTTTATGTTTGAAATTTTATACATTCAAGACCGTTTTATGTAAGTTGCTTAGTGTTATATAATTCTATGGCTATTTCATAATACGATTAATCCTAGGCAAGGCATTTTACTTCTACATTCATTTCCAGATTTACTGGGATAGAATAACATTACATCTTAAAGGAATTCAATCAGAATTTATTAGGTAATATATAAAGAGGGCTCTAAACTCCTTTGGATAAGTAGCCATTTTAAAACAAAACCCACATTTATTACTAAAGGACAAATGGAAGTGTCTGAAGTCTACTGGTTGTTTTTAAAAGTGTTTCCATGTTGAAATCCAGTTTGAATGAAGACAAAAGACTTTTAGCAGGAAAAGAGCAGATAGCCTACAAAGTAAAAAAAAAAAAAATATTTAAGGTGGAAACTTGTTAAGTTTCCATTAAAAAAAAAAAACTAGTCATTTTTATTTTTTTTGCTTTTTTTTTAACTATGAGGGGGTTTTTTTTTTTTTTTTCTTGGTTTTTTTTTTTTTTTTTTTTAGAGAGAGAGAGAGAAAGTGAGAGTGTGCAAGCAGGGAGGGACAGAGGCAGAGGGAGAGAGTATCCTAAGCAGGTGCAGCACCTAGTGCAGAGCCTTATAAAGGGCTTGAGCCCATGACCCCAAGATCATGATCTGAGGTGAAATCAAGAGCTGGATGTTTAACTTACTGAGTCACCCAGGCACCCCCAACTATGAGCTGTTTTTAAGTGACATCTAGACTAACTTCAGTTAACATTTGGATAACAAAAAATAAATTCTTTTTTTTTTTTTTAAAGATTTTATTTATTTATTTGGCAGACAGAGATCACAAGTAGGCAGAGAGGCAGGCAGAGAGAGAGAGAGAGGGAAGCAGGCTCCCTGCTGAGCAGAGAGCCCGATGCGGGACTCGATCCCAGGACCCTGAGATCATGACCTGAGCCGAAGGCAGCGGCTTAACCCACTGAGCCACCCAGGCGCCCCCAAAAAATAAATTCTTAATTAAAATACAGAAACTTCCAAATTATTAAGACAGATAGCCTAAATCACCTATACCAGGATACTGATAAACTCATCTTTCAAAACACTTCCCATCCATCTCTCTTCCTAAAGTACCTAAAAAAACACTATTATGCTTTCTTTAAATTAAAAAAGATATATCTTTTTGAGAAAAATCTATATGTATATATAATAAGACATAATATAAGACTTAATACAATTCAAGAAGCTATTTAGAAAGTTGTCAAGTTCTCTGAAAAACATGGGAACAGAGAAATTAGGTGAATGACCAAATTCACAAACTTGAAAATATCTAGCAGAAAAGCACTAATTTTTATGATAGTGTTATGAACTGAACTGTGTCCCTTCCAAATTCATATGTTGAAGGCCTAACCTCTAGTGCCTCAGAATGTGACTATATGGAGACAGGGCCTTTAAAAAGGTAATCAAGTTAAAATGAGACCCCTTAGGAAGGGCTCCATTATAACTAGTGTCCATATAATAAGAGGACACTTGGGTACACAAGGGGCATGGGCCTACACAGAAGAAAAACTACTTGAGGACAGAGCAAGAGTGTTGCTATCTTCAAACCAGAGAAAGAAGTCTCAGTGGAAACCAACCACTTGCACCCTGATATTGGATTTCCAACCTCCAAAACTGTGAGAAAATAAACTTCTATTGTTTAAACCACCCAGTTTGTGGTATTTTTGGGGAGCCCTAGAAACCAATAACAATAATGTGTCAAATTTGTCTGCTGTGTTATAAGAAGGTGGCCAAGCAAGGAGAAGTGGTAATGTTCCACTTACCCAAATGACCCTGACTGGTGTCTGATGACCTGCTGTCATCAGTGACCCTGAGTGCTGTCTGATGACCTGCTCTCTGCAAAATAACACTGTGATATAGATATTTTTCTAGGAAAGGAAATAAACATTTCTATGACTATGTTAAATTACCACCCATTCCAGAGATGTGCAGAAACTTAATTCCACTCCATATTAATGGCTATTTAGGATGGTTTTAGATTTTAAGGTTTTAAGCAAAACATTTATAACAATATCTTTTGTATATATTTGAATATTTTTACAGGATAAAGTCCCAGTAGCAGAAGTTCTCTATCAAAGTGTATTCGCATTAACATTTGTGACATATTGCCAAAGATACAAATTACACCTCCCACCAACATTTGAGAATGATTGGTATTTTAAAATTTTTGCCAAAGTATCTTGTGATTTATATATTTTATACTTCTACAAATAAATTTTCATGAGTTTGCATTTATTAAAATGTATTTACATATTCATTTCCTTCTTTTGAGATGGTCATTTTGAGAAAGGTCCCAATGACTCCAGAGAAATTTACATCTATTTCAGATATTTTCCCTTTTGTGGATTTACTAAAATTCTTAGCATTAATATCTGGTACCATTTGGCTTGGATAACACAAGCATTCTAAGCTGTCTTCCTAGAGAGTAAAATTCATTTTCGATTGGATGGCATAATACATAAAAACAGTAAGATTTCACATATTAAAATGGGCAAATACAGGATTTCATTTGACTCCTATTTTATAACGTGTATTCCATTTATAGAGCAAAAAGTCTCAATTTGAAAACCGTAAGAGAGATGTAAGAAAGAAAAAAATTCCAAATCAAGTTCAGAATTAATAATCTCTGCATACAGAACCACACATGAAATCCCATATAATTCCACACATAAAATTTCCCCTAGAAGAATGACAGAAGCAGGGTGCCTGGGTAGCTCAGTCAGTTGAGTGTCTGTCTTTGGCTCAGGTCACTATCTCAATGTCCTGGGATGGAGCCCCTCAGAGGCAGTGGGCTCCCCGCTCAGTTGGGAGTCTGCTTCTCCCTTTCTATCTGACTCAGACCCCACTTACTCTCTCAGTCTCTCAAATAAATAAAATCTTAAAAAAAAAAAAAAAGAACGACAGATGCAACTACCAAGGCAGCTGCCTCAGTAAGATGCAAATCTAAAAATATCCCAAAGTCAAATCGTAATACCTCATCCACTTATAAGGTCTAAGGGGCCAGCAGGATTTGTAATTTTTTTGTAAATACAAATTTCTGCAGATAATCTTGATCTAATTTTACTTCTCATGAGCTCAAGAAAGTGTCCCACATTCAATACCTCTAAAGCATCTTTCCTAAAGTATATTCACACTTAGACTCTAAATTTTTTTACTCCAAAAATGCATTACTTAATAAATTTTTTTTTAAGGTGGGGGTAAGGGGCAGAGGGAAAGGGAGAGAATCTTAAGCAGGTTCTGAGATCATGACTTGAGCTGAAATCAAGAGTCAGATGCTTAACCAATTGAGCCTCTCAAGTGCCCCAGAATGTGTTTTAAAATGTATAGGTGTGCACAAAAATACTAGAAGTTGAGGGAGTAGATTAAAAACAAAGAATACCGAATTGCACTTGCCACCATAGATGAACTTAGACTCTACTGAAAGCAAGACTTAAATTACACAAAGGAGCAAAACTAGGGTGAGAAAGGAGAAGATGCTTTAATGAAGACAGATTTCTGAAGGAAGACAGATTCCAGGTAACCAACTGAAATCCTGGTGTTTTGATACACGCTGTGATTACCTCCATCAGCATAGGGAAGGGAGGAGTATCCTACCAGAACCTGACTCAGAGACTGCTTTTTATTCCTATTCTATGAATTTCATAAACTTAACATGATGCCAAAAAATGGTGTTAAGACTCCTAAGTAATCATTTGTGGGTGGGGAGAGATGCATTTCCTACTTTATTACATAAATATAAACTCCAGGAGCCAAAGTTTTAAATGTAAAAATTTTTTTCCCAACACAATTTGATGAAGAGACTGTCTTTCTATTGGATATTCTTTCCTGTTTTGTCTAAGTATTTATCTAAAGGATACAATAATAGTGATTCAAAGAGGCACATGCATCCACTGTTAACAGCAGCAATGACACAATAGCCAAAATAGAAAGAGTCCAGATGTCCACTGACATGTATATATGTGTGTGTGTGTGTGTGTGTGTGTGTGTATACACACACACACACACACACACACACATATACATATATATATATATATATATATACCCCCACACTTATATGTACACACACACACACACACACACACAAAAACTCACACTGAAATATTACTCAGCTATCAAAAAGAGTGAAATCTTACCATTTGCAATGACCTGGATGAAACTAGAGGGTATTACGCAAAATAAAATAAGTCAGTCAAAGAAAGACAAATACTATATGATTTCTCTTATATGTGGAATTTAAGAAACAAAACTGATGAACATAGGGGAAGGGAAGGAAAAATAAAATACGATAAAAAAGAGAGGGAGACAAACTGTAAGAGACCCTTTTTTTTTTTTTTAAGATTTTATTTATTCATCTGAGACAAATACAAAGAGAGAGCGCATAAGCAGGGGGACAGGCAGAGGGAGAGGGAGAGGAAGAAGCAGGCTCCCTGCTGAGCCAGGAGCCCAATGGGGAGCTCAATCCCAAGACCCTGGGATCATGACCTGAGCCAAAGAAAGATGCTTAACCATCCAGCCACCCAGGTAAGAGATTCTTAACTGAGGGTTGCTGGAGGGGAGGTAGGTGGGGGGAACAGATAATTGGGTGATGGGCATTAAGTATGGCACTTGATGTAATGAGCACTGGGTGTTATGCAACTGATGAATCATTAAATTTTACCCTGAAATTAATAATACACTATATGTTAACTAACATGAATTTAAATAAACGAATATATAAATGTAAAAATTTTTAAGTAACTAATCCATAAAAGCATTAGAATAAAACAAAATCTCACAGCAAGAAAGATCTTAACTTCTTTACTACCTTGATATAAAATGCAGAAACTACAGAAGATAGGTAATTCAGGGATACCTGGGTGGCTCAGTCATTGAGCATCTGCCTTCAGCTCAGGTCATGATCCCGGGGTCCTGGGATCGAGCCCTGCATCAGGCTCCCTGCTCAGCGGGAAGCCTGCTTCTCCCTTTCCCACTCCCCCTGATTATATTCTCTCTCTCACTGTCTCTGTCTCTGTCAAATAAATAAATAAAATCTTAAAAAAAAAAAAGATAGGTAATTTGGTCATGGAAAAATAGACTACACTGCTTTTCAAAAACAAACAAAAAAACCCCTGTTCCCTAAAACAGTTAAAAGACTAAAGAGAAACCAGGAGAAAAGTCATTGAAATGTAAATGATTGACAAGGAGCTATTCTTATCATTTCTAATGTGTATGATTGACAAGGAGCTATTCTTATCATTTCTACAAGATAGAGATCAATACTAAGATAAAGATCAATAATCCAAGAGAACACAGGTCAAAAGTCATCAACAGGCATTTCACAGAAAATAAAATATATATGGTTCTTAAATACAGGGAATGAAGCCGAAGCCCATATTACAGCAAAATAAATGCAAATTAAAATTATAAACTTCATTTTCCAGTTTTTAAATGGTGAAGAACAGTATAGTAGGTTAGTAAAAGGAAAACAGGCACTTTATGTATACCGCTAGTAGAAATGTAAAATGGTTTGATAATGTCTGCTAACATCAAAGAGGTATATATCCTCTCATCCAGCAAGAATACTTAAAGAACACATGTAGAAAATGATGTAGTCCTGTTTGTAGCAACCAAAGAGAAGGAGCAACCTACATGTCCATTCAAAGGGTCTGATTGAATAATAATGGTATCTTTAAATTAGAAGTCAGTGCAAAAAGAATGTAGCAACTATTAATATACTAGCATGTTGTTACTGAATGATCTCCAAGATGCATTTTTAAAATGAAAAAGCATGACACAGAAGTATTGTTGGACACATTTTTGTAAAAAAGAATAATGGCAGGAAATACATAAGTAAGTTTATATTATATATGCATCTCTATATATAGTTGTGAGTGTGTGACACACACACCATCTCTGAATGGTGTGTAAGAAACTAGTATGAATGGCTGGGTGAGAATTGAGTGGCTGGGGAGAGAAAATATGGGAAGAAGACTCATTGTTCACTGTATATCCTTTGATACCTTTTGTAATCTGTATTATATGTTTTAAATACCTACTAGAAAAACCAATTAAATGTAGTGATCCAAAGGGGCATGTGCACCCGAATCTTTCTAGTAGCAATGTCCACAATAGCCAAACTATGGAAAGTGCCTAGATGTCCAACAACAGATGAATGGATAAAGAAGACACGGTATATATACACAATGGAATACTACACAGCCATCAAAACCCCGAAATCTTGCCATTTGCAATGACGTGGATGGAACTAGAGGATATTATGCTGAGCGAAATAAGTTGATCAGAGAAAGACAATTATCATATGATCTCTCTGATATGAGGAATTATGAGGAATTTGAGAGGCAGGGCAGGGGGTCATGGGGGGTAAGGAGGGAAAAAAATGAAGCAAGATAGGATGAGGAGGGAGGCAAACTATAAGAGACTCTTAATCTCACTAAACAAACTGAAGGTTGCTGGGGGGTGGGCGGGAGGGACAGGGTGGCTGGGTTATGGACATTGGGGAGGGTATGTGCTATGGTGAATGCTGTGAAATGTGTAAGTCTGATGATTCACAGACCTGTATTCCTGGGGTAAATAATATATTACATGTTAATAAAAAGATTTTTTTAACATGGTAGAAAAATAATAGCATGATTTTAGGATGATGAGAAATTTCAGAGAGAGAAATTAATGGCATTGTATTCTTTTTTTTTTTTAAGATTTTATTTGAGAGACAGAGAGCACAAGCACAAGCAGAGGGGAGGGGGCAGAGGGAGAAACACTCTCCTCACTGATCAGGGAGCTTGTAGGTCTTGATCCCAGGACCCTGGGATCATGACCTGAGCTGAAGGCAGACACTGAACTGACCGAGGCACCCGGGTGCCCCACTGGTATTGAATTCTTGAGTGAGCTATGCAGAAAGACAGTTGGTCATTACAAAATTATTCATAATATCCTCAAAACTAAAGACACTTAACTATAAACAGAAGAACAGATGCATTAATTGAATAAATTAACACAACGGTATACTATAAAGCAATAAAAATGAACAAACTGCTAAATGTAAAAATACTGATGAATCTCCCAAGCATAATATTAAGTGAAAGTAGTCAGGTGAAAAAGAATGCATATTGTATGATTTCTGCATGGTTCTATTTATATGAAATTCTCAAATAGTCCAAGGAATCTTTTATATCATAAGTCAGGATGATAGTCACCTTGTGTGGGAGGGAGAGGAGGAAATGAGAGGGGATTGGGGTGGTCCCAGGTATGCAATGCATTCTATTTCTTGGATGGATAAAAATTACATAGTTGGGGCACCTCAGTGGTTCAGTTAGTTGTGTGGCGGCCTTTCACTTAGGTCATGATCCCAGGGTCCTGGAATCAAGACCCACAACAGGCTCTTGCTCAGTGGGGAGTCTGCCTCTCTCCCTCCCTCTCCTCCTGCCCCTGCTCAGTGCTGTATCTCTCTCTCTCTCTCTCTCAAATAAATAAATAAAATCTTAAAAAAAAAAGAAAGAAATTACCTAGTCACTTTGTGATTATTTGTAGAAATGTGTACTTAGAATTTGCGTATGATCCTGTATGTATCTTAAACTATTCAAAAAGATGTATTAAAAAACAAACAAAACAAAACAAAATGCAAGTTACCCTATGACATCTGCAGCCTGTTAGGGTAAGAGTTTAAGTAAAGACTGAGAATCACTCACTATGGACACAGTGAAAAAAAGATCCCTGTGGGAGGTATGTTTAACTTTTTCTTTCTTTCTTTTTTTTTTTTAAATTTTATGTATTTATTTGACAGAGAGAGACACAGCAAGAGAGGGAACACGAGCCGGGGGAGTGGGAAAGGGAGAAGCAGTCTTCCCGCTGAGCAGGCAGCCCCATGCAGGGCTCAATCCCAGGACCCCAGGATCATGACCTGAGCTGAAGGTAGCTGCTTAAAGAAACTGAGCCACCCAGGCGCTCCTGGGATGTTTAACTTTAAAGACCTATAAGTCAACTTCAAACCTAAGAATACAACAGATGAATGAGACTTCTAAAAATCTGCCAGTAAAATCAAGAGTCAGCTCTTAAAACAAGGCTGCTCAAATGTTCCCTCAAAAATAGTAATTTTTCGGGGCGCCTGGGTGGCTCAGTGGGTTAAGCCTCTGCCTTCGGCTCAGGTCATGATCCCAGGGTCCTGGGATCGAGCCCCGCATCGGGCTCTCTGCTCGGCAGGGAGCCTGCTTCCCTCTCTCTCTCTCTGCCTGCCTCTCTGCCTACTTGTGATCTCTCTCTGTCAAATAAATAAATAAAATCTTTAAAAAAAATAGTAATATTTTCTTCTTTTTGTAGTAAAAAATAATACCCTATAGGGAAGAAAGCAAACATGTATATATGTTTTTCATCCTTCCCCCAGTGATTAGTAAAGAAATATTAAATTACTGTATATTATCATATTGTCACAGAATGCCTCTTACTAAAATTGTATTTCTAAGAAAGACAAAAACAAAAACAGCCAGATTTATAAGACACCACTTTGACAGAAATCTTGATATGGTTGTTTCTTCCTCACCCCTCTGCCCTCAAATTATCAAAAATTTCCTGCCAAAAGTTCAAACAAGCATTCAAATACAGTTCAGCGCTTCTGTTACATAAAATCTATGTCAAATATTGGCTTCCTTATCCTGGCATTTCTCCATTATAAGGTGACAAAAATTTTCATCATAAAAATATCTTTTAAGACAAACTCACAGTTAGTGACTGCTGGAATCAGTTCTTTGCACTCACCAGGGAGGGTAGATATGGACGATGTCTTGGGGATGTCCCTTGAGGTGGCGAGCAGTCTCCTTTGTGAACAGAACCTTCAGGCCAGTCCTGGGGACCTCACCTTGAGAAGGGCTGTTGGCCTGCAGCCCTGCTAAATGCTCACACATAGCAACTTGGATGGTGCATTCCTCATGCAGCTCTAGAATTTTCACAATTAATACACCAGATTTTCTACCTAGAAGGTGAAGGGGGGAAAAAAAGCAAAATAGAGTAAAATAGACATATGGTCCAACTGTGAATAAAATGTCATGAAAAGGGGCGCCTGGGTGGCTCAATGGGTTAAGCCTCTGCCTTCGGCTCGGGTCATGATCTCAGGGTCCTGGGATCGAGCCCCGCATCGGGCTCTCTGCTCAGCGGTGAGCCTGCTTCCTCCTCTCTCTGCCTGCCTCTCTGCCTACTTGTGATCTCTCTCTCTCTGTCAAATAAAAAAAATAAAAAAATAAAAAAAAAAATTAAAAAAAAAGTCATGAAAAAAAGAACCACATTAAGATCGCTTTATTCACTTCAAGAAAATGGTTTGTATACTTTGCAATGTATAGACTCTAACGTATTGTGACATCTTTTTAATCAAAATAACATACATGTTGCATTTTAAGCATATACAAAATAGTTTTCCATCATAAAGAAACAGTCTTGCATACACAGAAGACCCATCATTTCACAGAGCATGTTTTTACACCAAAATTTGAACTCTTTTGATAACCACAACAAAGAAAGTAACTTATTGGTCCTTCTTCTTTCTTATATGCTCCCACTACCTCATTAACTGCTTTGATTCTCTACTTTGGAAATGATACAAATGGTTGCAAATGTTCTAATGATCACAAAGATTAAAGGTAAGGATTTCTGGGGCGCCTGGGTGGCTCAGTGGGTTAAAGCCTCTGCCTTCGGCTCAAGTCACGATCCCAGGGTCCTGGGATCCCAGGGTCCTGGGATCTCTGCTCAGCAGGGAGCCTGCTTCCTCCTCTCTCTCTGCCTGCCTCTCTGCCTACTTGTGATCTCTGTCTGTCAAATAAATAAATTAAAAAAAAAAAAGGTAAGGATTTCTGAGGAATGCTGAATGTTAGGGCTCAATATTTATATAGATGGAATTTAATCTGAATTTAAGTACTGGCTCTCTGATTAATTAAGTTCGGTCAAGATAGATAGCATTTCAACATGATTTTCTCATGTGTAAAATGGGGATCATGCCACCTGCCTCAAAGAACATTTTTAAGAATTAAATGAGAGAACTAAAGTTGACAGTGTGTATAACCTAAAACCCATATATGTCCCAGAAACTGTCACAACACCAGGAGACTTAAATAAGGATGCATACCTCAGTACTGTTTCACCCTAAGAGCAGAAAACTGGAGCTAGCACAAATCAGTAGGAGGAAAGGTAAGCCATGCTGTGTGCATACAACAGAACACATGTAGAGCCAATAGTGGACCAGGTCTATATGTATCAGCATGTACAGATCTCAAAAACAAGAGGGGATGAACAAGATATGTAGAGTATGATACCTATAATGTTATTTTTTTAAGCACAGAAAACAATAAAGTACTGTTGCAGATATATATGTAACATAAGTATATAATATGACTAGCAGGATACATAGAAAAACATACTTAAGGAGAAAGAGAGGAGCATGACTCAGGATTTCACACTTATTTGTCATATTGTTTCTATTATAAAAATATGTGGATCAAACAAAGACAAAAGATTAAAATGTTATTAATTCTAGGTGGTAAGTATACTTATGTTTTTCTATTACTTTTTTAATTTAAAAAAATAAATGAAATAAAATAACAAAAGATAAGTGTCTAGCATAGTATCCTGCTAATAATAATAGACACTGATAGTTTTCTTTACCCCTTTAGCCAACTTTTTAATAGTGAATAATAAAAATTAATATTTAAATAGCACCAATGTTTTCCTTATATAATTTAATTTTATTTCCATTTCTTTCTCCCCTTCTTCATTTTCCCCTCACTCTTAACTTTCCATTCCTTCCTTTCTCTAAGTGCCAATAGCATGTGTTCACATAGTAAGCAAGGCCACATCGAGCACTATCTTGAACTACTGTTCCTAAGGTATGTACCTATCTTGCTACTATTTCTTAAGGTAAGGAAGGAAACAGAATGGGGGAAGGATATGAACGAGCACAATGTCAGGCTGGCAGTACTAGTCACTACGGGGGAGGGAAGTAGAGGAATGAAAACAAGTATTATAGAAAGGCACTAACTAGGAAGTAATCATTGAGTCTCCTCTGCCACAATAGTTGTTACTTTAATAAAAAGTAGCTCACCTCAGTTGATGAATAGGAAAAGGAGTCAGGATAACATAAAGGTCACTCTGGTACATACACACCATTTTTCTCATGTAGGGCAGACAGAGCAATGGGTGGAGAATTAGGATCTTTAGCAGCAAAGGGAAATGCCCTAGGTTTCAGGGCTATGTTAACTATAGGAGAATTTGTGGACATATTTTATGAATTTTTAAAACTTGAACCTACAGTCAGGGCCTATCTCTAAAACTATGCAGTAGGCATGGAACCCCTCCCATCAACCAGTGACAGCAGCTGCTGTTCAGAGTTCCAGGGCCCATGAAATCAGGTGGTATGGCAAAGCACACTCTCTTGGGTCTGTGTGGCTGAGTGTCTGCCTTGGCAGCCTCTACCCATACTCAGTAGTCTGCCTGAGTTGCACAAGTTCTCTCCTTGAGTACTAATTATTGTCTTGTGCAGCTCTGACTAAAAGTGAAATAGGTTTTAGTGGTCTGTCCAACCCTACAGTTTCCATAGAACTTTGACAGATTGTATAAAGGCAAGACATTGCAGAAACACGTAGTTATTATAGCAGAAATACCTATATATCTAAGATGAATCATATTGCTACTAACTATACTCTCTTTGAAGATTTTTATGATAAATCCTGGCAATATTCCTAAAACTATGGTTTCTGCTGAAGATACATAGCACTAAATAACTTACAAAATAAACATGCTTCATGGTATTATCTATCACTACAGCCCAGGTGCTTCAGCACAGAGTAAACATAATTTTTTTTGAAGATTTTATTTATTTATTTGAGAAAGAGAGAGAGAGACAGAGCATGAGCAGTGGGGACGCAGAGGGAGAGGGAGAAGCAGACTCCTGCCAAACAAGGAGTTCCATGTAGGGCTCGACCCCAGGACCCTGAGACCATGACCTGAGCCCAAGGCAGATGCTTAACCAACTGAGCCACCCAGACATCCCCAGGATAAACATACTTAATGGTACTACCATCACAGCCCTGGTATACTGTGGCATAGAATAAGCACACTGTATGGTATTTTAATAAGCACACTCTGTAGTATTACTATCACCACAGCCATGATGCACTGCAGTATAGGAAAACATGGTTTATGGTAGTATCACTAGAACCCTGGTGTACTGCAGTGTAGAATAAACACCCCATATGGTATTGATTATCACCCTTGTATACTACCGCATGGAATAAACACACTGTATGGTACCGACTATCACTAAAGTCCTGGCGCACTGCAGCATGCCTGGTGACTTAAGTAGGCTTGGTAAACCAGAATGCTGAGCAGTGCCATCTAGGCTCTACCACAGGGCTAGAACACCACAATGTTCTCTACAAAGCACTCTAAAGTCTCTCATAGAGAACATCCGTCCAACACAGCCTTGGGAGAAACCAGTGGCCTGCCTTCCCTAAAGAAATTAAGGCAGTGTAATTTCCACTTTCTGTGAGGGATAAAAAAGTAAAAAGCAACCTAAGACAACTGTATATTTGAAGCAAGCTTTCAATCTGGGCATAAGAGATACTGCTTTTACAAATGAAGATTAATTAAATGGGTGGTATGAAAAGGCATTTCTGTGCCAGCAAGACAACATTTTGCATAAATGCTGTAAGACTCAGTCAAAATATCACTTTGACCAGGAAAGGATTACTGAATCCCAGCCAGAAGCAACTATTCCTTCCCTTTTGAAATCCTCAAATACCTTAACTATGCTTATCTTCTTTTTAATAGTGTCCTCATTTTTAAATGGAGACAGTATTAGCCATTCTCAAGAACACTGCAAATATCAGGAGATATAATAAAGAAAGCTCATAGTGCAGGGCATGGTCCATCACACATGTAATAGTAGCAGCCATTGTCACCATGGTCACTGTCAATGTTAACTTTTCAAGGCATTTTTAAATCTATTATCATACTTGACCTACAATAACCCTATGAAATAGATAAGGAAGATATTAATCTCCCATTTTGACAGATAAGAAAACTAAAAAAATCACTTGCTCACATGACTTTCTTAAGATCAGAGAGAATTACTAGCAGGTCTAATCCTAGAAGTTAAGTGTCCTTACAAGTCATGAACCAAAATGTCTCTCAGGTAAATGCTGGTCAAAAACAGGAAATTGTAACTGATGCTTTTTTCCTATTCTATTATGTTAAAATATAAGACTTGTTTAAAATGTAAAGAAAGCATATCCAGTCGAGAAATGGAGGATCTCGCTATGGCTGGACATGATCATGGCACTGTAAAAGAAAAGGATACTTTTGTCACAGTACTAAATATTGAAGAGTTAAGTGTCACTACGATTATATGTATAAATAGTAATATATAACACCAAAGACTTTAAATGATTAAGAAAGAGGAATAAAAGGATTCATATAGAAAGTATACCACAGGGGGCACCTGGGTGGCTCAGTGGGTTAAAGCCTCTGCCTTCGGCTCAGGTCATGGTCCTAGTGTCCTGGGATCGAGCCCCACATCGGGCTCTGTGCTCTGCAGGGAGCCTGCTTTCACCTCTCTCTATCTGTCTGCTTCTCTGCCTACTTGTGATCTCTGTCAAATAAGTAAAATAAAATCTTAAAAAAAAAAAAGAAAGTATACCACGGGATATAGTAAGTTCTATCCATATATATGAATAGCAGATAAAACAGTTCTTAGTTAAAAATGGAAAATATTAACTTAAAGGCTAACATTTGCCAAATGAATGTGTGAATGATTTATCAGCTAACTGCTCTCAAAAAAAATCTGGTCTTAAATGGCTAAGAGGCCACAAGAAATCAAGAAATGATATAAGAACAAAATGTATCTGAGACTCCTGGGTTAAATGACTTTTTTGAAATATATAGGAATTTACTTGAAATATATGGAGCCTGGGCCCATTTACATACAAAGTCAACTTCTAAGTAGGTTATGTTAATGAATTAATATGTATTATAATGATAACTTTCATGAACATTTATATAAGAAATACTATACAAGAAATTAATGAAAATTATACAAGAAAGTACCAAGTGGAACTAGTTAGTATGTGGGGATATAGAGATGTTGAGATATTGAAATGATCCTCCTTTAGAGGACAGAAACATCTCTAAGTTTTTCTAAGAGAAATACTTTTCATAATATATTTGTTGCACTCTAAGTTACTATATTTAATTAACCAAACATTGGCTACATAGTAATATGGAATTTCGCCTTTTATTATTACTCTCTATCTTCACAGATATCCCATTCAACTAATCTATACAGTATCTTGCATTAGAGTATATGGCCTACTGTTTTCTGAAACTGGTGCTTTTTCTCTTCTTCATGTCAAATCATCAAAAGTGCCCACCACTCCTTTTTTCCCTCAGTTCTCACCCATCATTACTTGCACACACAGAATGACAGACAGACACATATGCACACACACACACACACACACACACACACAGAGAAGTTGGGATGACAGCACAGCAAGCCTTGGGGATGGACATCTGGGGATTTTAAAGTCCATCTGCTTCCAGTCAAGTAGAACTTCTGTCCTGAACAGATACTTGACACGGCTACTACCAGCTATGATTATTGAAATTCTTCTTGTTGTACTAACTCTGGATTACCATGGTATAATCAGTTCACATTTTACTCTTTTTAAAGATATTTTATAGCTTTCCCCCCAACCCCCAAAATGATACACACCTTTAGAACCAAAGTGGTTTTATGTGGGTGCTTCTGTTAGTTACTTGTGAAATTTTAAATACCTTTAAATAACTCTACGTCCTAATCTATTACTTTCTATGTGTGTGTGTATGTATATATATATATATAGAGAGAGAGAGAGAGAGAGAGCAAGAGCGAGCGAGAGCGCATGCACACCAAAGACTTAAATGATTAAGAAACAGGAATCAAAGGATTCATACAGAAAGTATGCCACGGGATCTAGTAATTTCTATCCATATATATGAATAGTAGATAGAACAGTTGTTAGTAAAAATGGAAATCCCAGCCTTATAAAATGAAGGAGGGCTAGAGTCCTAGGAATACATATGAATGAGAATATCCCTATCCTCAATTTAAATGATTGGTTATAGTCTTTTTATGCTCAGTTAGGCCCTCTAAATGCCAAAAGAAACAGGATGGTATTCTGGTGGCTTCAATATCCTCACTAAAGTCTCAGCTTTCCCCAAAAGTTCATTTCACCCCTTCAGAGAAGAGTCCATTCCTCTTCTGGCTAGAACTAAATGTAGTCTGCCTAAACCTGGGTGGCAGGGCATAGGAGATCAGATGACAAAAGTCAACCAGAGAGAGAAGCCAAGGTCTTATACCATTGGGTAGACTTGTGTTATTTCCTCTGAGTGTGTTGGGAAATCAATGAGGAAGGTGCATAATCTGCTTTGCTGAGAACAGACTGAGGGTAGAAAGGAAGAAATGGAGAGACCAATTAGGAGGCTACTGTGGCGGAAGAAAAAAAGAGAGAGAGAGAGAGACTATTGTGGCAACCTTGGAGAGATGATAGTAGCTTGCATCTGGGAGATGAGGAGTGGGGACAGTGGTTATAAGAAATGCCTGGAAGCTAGATATATTTTGAACATAGAGCCAACAGAACTTGTTGATGGACTGCAAGTGGGAAATGAAAGAGTCAAGAATGACTCCAATGTTTTGGCCTAAGAAAGGAGAAGTATAATTAATGTTTACTGAGACAGGGAAGATTTCTAGATGACCAGCTTTCTTTGTGTGTTTTTGTGTTGGGGGAGGGGGTGGCCTTGAGAGGGAAGAATACTGGTAATGAAGATACCAGTTTTGGATATATTAAGATTGAGATGCCTCTTAGTTAATACGATAGGCTGACCTTAACGGACCTTTTCATTCTAGTACCTGGCCATTCTAATCTATGGTACATAAGGCCCACTACAGTGTTCTTTTTAAGTATAAATTTATAATAGCCACCCCTGTGCTTGAACGCTTCAATGGCTATCTACTGGATAAAATCCAAACTAATTTCCAGTGTAAAGAAAGGTCTTTGTTACTTGTTATTTCTAGCTCCTCTAATCTCAAATTCCCCAGCTCTACTCAGTATTTTTAATTCTTTCTATAGGAGGTTGAAAACTAGACCATACTTTTAAGAAAGAGTTTCATCACCATCTCCCTGGTAAACTCCCTGAACACAACTTTTCTTTTTCCATTCGGCTGAGTTTATTACTCTTGTTTATGTCATCACTGCACCTCTTACTTACCAACATTTTTGCACATAAAATGAATAGTTTTGTCTACTAAACCATGAACTCAAAGCTGTATCTGGATCAGTACCAATAAATATGTATAAACTAAATGAACCCTAATACAAATTGATGTAAAGAACTTGGGGAATATTTTACTAGCCTGAATTTCACTGCTAACCAAGATGATTCTAACTTACTTCCCCTTCCCTAAGCTGAACATGATATGCGTCCAGAGAATGCAAATTAACTGTGATTCAAGAAGAAAAATAAACAACACATTTCAAAATAAAATCCAAATGATGTTTTACCTATTCACTGTTTGTATCTTACCTGTCTTCATTAACATGCACTGAAATCTGAATTGTATTTGCACATAATCATATTATCTTTTCTTTTGAGAAGTTACAATTATGCTTAATTTTTACAAAGGATTCCCAAACACCTAGCAATATTATGCTCCTGTGAGTATTCAATGTGTGAGACTCTTATTAATTGCAATATTGATTATTGTTTGTTAAATCAAAACGAGTTTCTCAGTAAATTTTGTAAGCTGCCATTGGATTCATTTCACAATTTCATGATAAAACTTAGAAAGCTCCAAGGAAGACATCTAGATTATAATACCTAAAAACTATATTCTGAAGAAATTCACATCTTTATCCTATAATCAGCACAATTACTTTTGTTTAAAATTTATGTTCTCCCATAAAATTTTAAGTCATCTGGCAAGGATGAACAGACACATTTGTTAACCACAAGTGCTTACTGAGCTATAAACAACTGTGTTTTCACTTCTTGATTCCACATTTTTTTTTGCCTTTTCACCCAGTTTAAAATATTCTTCACCAAAGCCACAGTAATACTAAGCATGAATCAGAAACCTGAAAACCAACTCTTAAAACAAAAAAACAAAAAAATAAAAAACTAGACAATACTGACCAGGCGACTAGAATGTTCATCACGGTCTGTAGCGATGAGAACTATCAGAATTTAACAAAGCATATCAGCCACCTGGGATTACAGTGTCGCAGTGCTACCACCAGGAATGTCACTGTGACTTGTCCTGCAAAGGCAGCCTGTACTGTTTTGGGAGAGGGTAAAGAGGCAATAGAAGTTCCAATTTTTTTAAAAATCCAAGTAAGAAAAAAAGTATGCAAAGGTTCCAGGAAGATAGTAGATTCCTAAGTAAAGTTTATACAAAATTGGACAAGAAGGGATACTCTGGTTTGAATGTTTGTGTCCCCCACAAATTCATATGTTGAAGTCCTAACTCTCAGAGTGGCTGTATTTGGAGACAGGACTACCAAGAAAGTAATTTTTTTTATTATGTTATGTTAGTCACCATACAGTACATCATTAGTTTTTGGTGTAGTATTCCATGATTCATTGTTTGCATATAACACCCAGTGCTCCATGCAATACATGCCCTCCTTAATATCTATCACCCGGCTAACCCATGCCCCTACCCCTCTCCCCTCTAAAACCTTCAGTTTGTTTCTCGAAGTCCACAGTCTTTCATGGTTCATCTCCCCCTCCGACTTCTCCTCCTTCATTTTTCCCTTCCTTCTCCTAATGTTCTCGATGGTATTCCTTATGTTCCACAAATAAGTGAAACCATATGATAATTATCTTTCTCTGCTTATTTCACTTAGCATAAACTCCTCCAGTTCCATCCATGTTGATTTAAAAGTTGGGTGTTCATCCTTTCTGATGGCTGAGTAATATTCCATTGTATATATGGACCATATCTTCTTTATCCATCTGTCTGTTGAAGGGCATCTTACCTTTTTCCACTGTTTAGCTATTGTGGACAATGATGCTATGAACACGGGGGTGCATATGGCCCTCCAAGAAGGTAAAGTTGAATGAGGCCATGGGGTGGGGCTCAGATCCGATAGGATTAGTGTTCTTATAAGAAGAGACATCAGAAAGTTCCATCTCTCACTACCAAGCATAAAGAAAAGGCCACAAGAGCACATAGCTAGATACCTGCTGCCTACAAACAAGGAAAAGCAAAGCTTTCACTAGAAACTGACCATGGTGGAACCCTGATCTGTTGTTTAAGCCACAAAGTCTATGGTATTTTGTTATGGCAGCTCAAGCTAGGTACTAATGTAACAAATAACTAGAAAAGTGGAAGTAGCTTTACAGCTGCGTAATGGGTAGAGGCTTGAGGAGTTCTCAGGTACATTCTAGAAATATGTATGTTAAGGGTAATTCTGGTGAGGTATCAAATAGAAATGAGGAGGAGACTATTAGAAATAGGAGGAAAGTAGATTACTATGAATTGAATGTTTGTATACCATCAAAATTCTTATGTTGAGGCCCTAATCCCTAATTGTAGTGATTAGAGATGACAGTTTCAAAAATAATGAAGTCATGAGAATGGAGCTCGTATGAATTACGTCCCCCTTACAATGAGGGACGTAAGAGAGATATCTCTTTTGCCATGTGAGGATACAGCAGGGTGGCCATCTACAAACCAGAAAGTTGGCTTTCACCAGGAACCAAATCTACTGGCACCTTGAACTTGGACTTCCCAGAATCCAGAACTGTGAGAATTAAATACCTGTTGTTTAAGTCATTCAGTCTATGGTATTTTGTTATAACAGCCCAAACTGATTAAGACAACAATTTTTGTTACAAAGTGGTAAAGAACTCAGCTGAATTGTGTTCTGGTGTTTTATTTTATTTTGTTTTAAGATTTTTTTAATTTAATTGTCAGAGAGAGTGAGAGAGCACAAGCAGGCGGAGCAGAGGTAGAGGGAGAAGCAGGCTCCCTGCTGAGCAAGGAGCCAATGCTGGGCTTGATACCACCACCCCAGGATCATGACCTGAGCTGAAGGCATACACTTGACCGACTGAGCCACCCAGGCACCCCGTTCTAGTGTTTTGTAGAAGACAGAACTTGTGAGCCATGATAATGGATATTCAGCAGAGATTTCTAACTAAAATGTAAAATGTATAGGCTGCATCCTCCTGACTTCTTAAGAGTAAAATCAGAGAGGAGAGAGATGAATTGAAGAAGGAATTGTTAAGCAAAAAAGGAGGTAGCATTTAAGACTTAGAAAATTCTCAGCCTGTCCATATTGCAAAAAATGAGAAAGCATCCTAAAAGAGAACACCAAAGGTGTGGCTATACTATTACTTGATAAAGAGATTGTGGATGAATGAGCAAAAACACTGTCCTTTGAACTGAAGGAGACATAAAGGGAAGAATGACTCCAAAGGTGCTGAAGAGATCATCAGGGCTGCCACTCACCACAGGCCCAGGGGACAGGGCTGATTATTTATCCTGGTTTCCAAAGTATGGGTCTACCTTTCTGGTTTAGGTGGGCCAAAATGCCCTCTCCTTGCCTCAGTGGTGAGGTCTTTGCAGAAAGCTCTAAGGGTGCAAGGCCCCACAGAGCCATGGGGGTAATCCTGACATCCCCATAGACCTAAAAGGCACTGAACTAAAGAGAATTTTCCCTGAGCTGTAAAATCTAATGGAATTTTCCTTGGTAGTTTTTGGACTTGAGACTTGTCACCCTTTTCTTCCTTCCCATCTTCCTCTAGGAATGGAAATGTCTGTCCTATACCTGTCCCAGCATCGTATGTGGAAGCATATTAACTTGTCTGGTTTCATAGGCTCATAGCTGTTGAGGAATTATGCCACTGGATGAATTGTACCTAGAATCCCACCCACCTCTGATTTAGATGATATTTAGATGAAACTTTGGACATTAGACTTCAGAGTTGATAATGGAATGAATTAAGACATTCAGGGCTGTTGGGATGAAATGAATGTATTTTGCAAGTGAGAAGGGCATGCATTTTGGGAGGCCTCGGGCAAAATGCTTTGGATTGAATGTTTGTGTCTCCCTAAATTTATATGTGAAGCCATAACCCTAACTTCCATATTTAAAGATGGCAATATTTAAAGATGGTGCTTCTGAGGAAAAGAATTAAGGTTAAATGAGGTCATAATTAGGGGGTGCAGATGCATTATGATTAGTGTCCTTATAAGAAGACACACCAGCAGTCTGTCTTTCCTCTTATGCACAAAGAGGTCATGTGAACACACAGCTAGATGCAGCTGCCTATATGCCAGGAAGAAAACTCTCACTGGGACTGCATCATGGTGGTTGACACCCTGATTTCAGAATTCCAGCCTCTAAAACTGTGAGAAATAAATGTCTGTCATTTAAGAACCCTGGTCTGGAGCATTTTGTTATGGCACCCAGAGCTGACTGAGACAGGGGCCACTACAGGTTAAACTTTCCAAGGAGTGAAATATATAGGACCACTGAATGTGCATATTGCCCCTCCCACTCTGAATACTAAAAAATCAAGGTTCTCTTTATTAAAAAAAAGTCCTCATTTTTAAAACACCTTATTTTGTAACACTGTGGGTAATATTTTTGCCCCATAAAATAGGTTTTAAGTGGTATCAAAAAATCACACTGAAAACTTTTAAAAGGTGTTAAGGCTAAAGAGAAGGTATAGAAATAGATATCTAAATATCTCTTCTTTAAATGTAACATCAACTGAAAAATAAATGTGCTGAGAAAAATTCCAGGAATCACTAAATAGCAAATTACTAATTGTGGGTGATCAGAAGAATCCTCCAGAGTTTAGAGGCTCACACCTACCATCCTCTAAACAATATTGATGAAGGCCAGAACTGTGTGTGCATTTGTATAGAACAGCACACCCTCTGTATGTGGAAACACTATAAATCTGTGTAGCAAAAAAGAGCTGAAAATACACTTATTGATGCACTAACAGAATTCCGAATGCCACTATTGCCATTTTTGATACTTATTCCATGTCAACCCTCAACCTTCTCCCCTTCTGTAACAATCATTAATAAAGGATACTCTAATGAACAACTTCTAAATCATTAGTTAAGCCACTTTATATTAAGTCAAAATCTACAGTTAACCAGAGCAGTGCATCTACTAATGAGTACAATAAATGTACAACTACTAAACAAAAGTAGGTATTTTAGTCTTGGGTTCTGTCTCTTTTCAACAATATTATAACAAACACTAACAGGGGAAAGGAGAGGAAGTAAGAAGGGAATAGAAGGGAAATTAGTTTAAGGATTAAAATGATATGAAAGTGCCTCTCTCAAAAGGCATGCAGTGAGAGACTAGAGAGTTCTAATCATGGAAAAAGTGCAAGGGATGTAAAACATGTACAGGGACTCCTTAGTGAAAAATACTCAGAGTTCCTTTACATGGAAACACCATACAAGACAAGGTAAAACAAAGATAGAATTTTATTTTATTTTATTTTTATTTTTTTTAAAGATTTTATTTATTTATTTGACAGACAGAGATCACAAGTAGGCAGAGAGGCAGGCAGAGAGAGAGGAAGGGAAGCAGGCTCCCTGCTGAGCAGAGAACCCGATGCGGGACTCGATCCCATGACCCTGAGATCATGACCTGAGCCGAAGGCAGCGGCTTAACCCACTGAGCCACCCAGGCGCCCCAAAGATAGAATTTTAAAAGTAGAAAGAACTTAAGGCCTAACAAATTCAACTCTTTATCAGTAAAAGAAAGTGAGGCAAAGATCCCATGACCCACACAGGCTTTTAGTTTGGCAAAGCTGGGACCAAAACCATCTCCCTTCTAGGACCATGTTTGCATTCAGATGTCATGTAATGTTTTTAAATTCACCACTGACATCTATTTATTTCATAAATACTTTCTGAGTTACCAGGCACTGAGTTACCAGGCACTGACTGGAAATGCTAGGTAAGCCCTATATATTTTTGCAGCACTCTGCTCAGTTATGATTTACTTATACTTTATATAATTACAGTTTAACAAGTTACTGGAAGTAAAATTACAGACAAAGAGAGAAAAGCTTATTAAGCCCAGTAGCCAAACATATCATGAAGAATATAGCTGACCCACAAAAAAAGTATTTAGTGTTGTGCACATGTGTTGGGTAGCACAGAAAGGGGGCAGTGGGAAATGAGAATACATCAGGTAGGCTGGGAAGGTGACCAAGAATGCCACACAAGACAGCTTAAAGGTGGTGAACACCTATTCCAAGGACAAGAAGTAGTCAAAAAAAGTATTTTAAAGCAGAAGTGTGAAATTATCAGATTTGCCTTTTAGGATGATGACTCTGATAGGCTGAAAATGAGGAAAGGTCAGTGGCAGGGAGACCAGATAGAAACTGACACAATCATCCAGGCATGAGGGAATCTGAGCCTTAACTAGTAGCAGATGGGATAAATGAAGAGATCTGACTTAAGTGACAATTCTTAGGCTGAATCACCAGAATCTATGGGTGAGATGGATTGAAAAAAAATGTACAAGAAAGTCCAACTGAAAACTGCTCCATTAATAGACCAAGGAAGGTTAAGTGCTGGGGCATACTGGGTCTGTGGAACCTGCAGGATTCTTAGGTGCTGGTGGGGTTGGGGCTGGGTCAAGAAAGGCAGCATGACACATAATTACTAAATCCCGGGCAGTCCTTGGGGAGGCAGCATGGAGATCCTCGATTACCCATCAAGGGCACATAGGACAGGAAGAGGGCCAGGACAGAAGTTTGAGGAACATCTGCTGAAGCTGCACACAAGAGGAGCCAGCAAAGAACCAAGAAGGAAAATGAACATGGGAAGAGGCAAACCAGGAGGGAGCACTGTCCTTAAACCAAGGGTGACCAGCTATGTGAGTGCTGCAGAAAGATAGCAATTAATGGAAATGAAGCACCACACTGGGAGGAAAAGGGTTTGAAAGTGGGCCTCCTGGCCACTCTTTCAAATCACTATCACACTACAAGAACACAGCTTCCAATTTTCTACAACTTTACAAGGCATTTTACTAATTCAATAGCTTATTTATTCTGTTTGCAGGCTGAAAAGGTTCCTATTTGATAAAAGAAAAATTTATAACTGCCATCTATTCAGAAAGAAAGGTAGGACTGTGTGATAAGCAGGAGCCTATTCTTAGACCATCTTCTTTTAGTAAGATTCACACGGGCTACAAGAGCAGTGCTACCTGGCACTCTTCCTTGACAATCTCTACTGAAAGATGAGGAAAAGACAAATTGGGGCTTGTACTTTCAATAGCCTTCACCAGGCAACAGAATCCCAAGTAGAAAACTATAACCCCTTTGAAAATAAAAATGAGCTGAAGAAATTTGGAAAACTAGATTGGTGGAAAGGTTAAGATGACATATACAAGATTTCACAGCATGGACAAATGCCAGTGTGATACTGAACTAGGCTTGAGGGAAAAAAGACAGTTGATTCAAGAAAGCCAAAAAACCAACAAAACAAACAAACAAAAAAACCTTGCCCTGCCAATATCAATACTCCCCTAATGGTTGAAATCAGGGTTTTTAAGATGTAGATAATATTCACCATTGACAAAGTCCCAATAGAACACTGTGAATGAATTTTTATTTATTGAACCACATATGGAATTCAACAAGAAAATGTTTTACCTACTACATATTCATTCAGAATAAGCTAACTGTGCTATCTTACTTTTGGGCCATTTACAACAGAAAACAGAAAAAAAGATTCTTTTAAACCTCAGGCCTATGAGAAAACAATCTTAAAACTGTAAACTACTATTTTTCTTCTCATACAAAAAGAAATAGAGACAGCATAGATTAAGTAAATCTACAGGGAAACTGAAAGCATCATTGAATTCTGCTGTGTCATCAAACCATATTTTCTAGATTTTTTACATAGAAAAAGTCAGAAGAAATAATTTATTTCTAAGAAATGAAGGTAAAAATAGATGTGCAGAAGCAGCTAAGGTGTGACAGATACATCAGCCAGAGAGCTGAGTTTGGTAGTAAGCATTCCTTCCTCTATTTCTCAGATCCCATCATTAATTTTTAATAAAGTTATGAAATAACATTATGAAAGTCAAATATAAAGTCTTTACTCCTCTGTTAACTTGTGCTTAAAATGATCATTGGAAATTATAGTTATTTAGGACATAAAATCATAGCTCTAACAGTGGTCAAACTAATATCACAGTTTGTTTCTTGACTTAACTACCTCAGCCTAGATTATTCATGTGAATTCTTCCTGCAGATAATGGTAAAGAAGGATATTAAATACCATGACTACAGTAAAATGAGGGGAGGGGTAGAAAAGAGAAAAAATAAAGCTTAGACATGTAATTGGCTTTCTGGTTTTAATGGCTAGAGGGAAGCTGGAGATAATCCAGAGATGGTTCCCTTGACCCCAAAGAAAAGGGGAAGTTAAGAAAAGGAACTACAGCAAACCCTCTCCAGCCAAAGTGCAGTTGACCCGCACTGAGTAGGTCATAGCAGTGTCCCTTCAATTGAAACCAGGGTGGTAAATAAGGTAGATCAGGGAGTAAAAGAAAAAAAAAAAATCAAATGGCTTTTTAAAGACTCTGGACTATAAAAATGACAAACCTTCAATCCATGTCATTCTCACTCTGTAAATCTAAATAAACATACATTGTTTTATAAACATGTCCTATTATGCCCCAAATCCCCTATGTCCCTACAGAAACAAAATATTTAAAAGGCATAAAATATTGCTTCAAAACAGACAAATTAAATGAATAGCTCACCATAGCTCTCTTTCCTAACTTTAAAAACACAGTTATAGGAGACTTAGATGAAATCATATGTATTTACTAACAATTATTTTTCAACTAAATAAAGGGTTCTTAATTTGCCAATCAGCTTTCTTTGGTAGAAATAATCAGCCTAATATTTTCTACCCCAAATTATTCTTTAATTATGAGAAAATATTACAGCAAAGAAATTAGGTAAGCCTTTTAGACACACACATATCTACACAGGATTCTTGACTGTTCTTCTTACTCATACCATTGTTTCTGTATAGAAAATGTTGGTCCTGACATTCCTTCTTCCTCTCTTGACCATTCAAGTGGTGATTCTGAAAAATGACCCCATTTTCAGGGGCTCCCCAGCCCCAGACGGGTCCCTTGAAAGCAATGAGAAGAGGCACGGGCCATATTTCTGGGTGCCTGTTCCCAAAAGGGCCAGTGGGACCCTACTTTGCATGTCCTGCAGCCACTACTCCTCAGCTCGGCCAGAAGTACTATGGGAGCAGTGGGTGGTCTCAGGGCCAGTGTTCTTCCAGTCTCAGCCTTTCTGTGCATCAGAAGCACAGAAACGCCTGTGTAAGGTTTGTGCAGGTAACAAGGAGAGCAAGAGGAGGAATGCCTAATGGGAACTTGTAGTGTCAGAGATAACAAAACCAAGCCTCTGAGCTTGTTCACAGCTGATCATGCTCAAGGACAACCAACACCTTATACTCTGCATTTTGAAAACCTGTCTCACTGGAAAAACCAGACTCCTTATTGAGCTATTCACCTCCTGATACAATGGCACACATTTTTGTAGTTCGTAAGTAAAATCCAGGGTGCTACTTGCTACTTCACATTTTCCTCCCTTCTTCCTTAATTATAAAAGTAATATATTTGGTTTTGATAAATTTCTTCTTTTATAAAAGAAATCTAGTCCCAACACCTTTTGCTTTATTTTTAGTTTTTTAGATTTTATTTGTTTGTGAGAGAGAGAGAGAAAAAGAGAGCAGCACAAGTAGGGACAGCAGCAGAGGGAGAGGGAGAAGCAGGCTAGGGAGGGAGCCTGACACAGAACTTGATCCCAGGACCCTGAGATCATGATCTGAGCCAAAGGCAGACGTTTAACTAACTGAGCCACCCAGGCAATCCTCAAGACCTTTTCCAATGACAGCCTTTGTTAATGGTTTTCTACAATTTATTTTATAATAATGATTAAGACTTCCAAAATGTTATACAATGTGAAGAAAGCCTAAAAGCATTAGTTAGAGTGGCTTCAGAGCACTATCAACTTGGATTCACTTCTCTGCATGTCCTACCTTCCAGAAAGTGGTCACTTTTCTGTTCACAGAATTGCTGCTATTTTTTTCTTCAACCTCCTATTGAGTTTGTTGGTGGTTCAGAATGGTTTGATAACTATCTAGCTGAATTCTTGGGACCAGACGAAATTTAGGTCTCCTTCTCCTCTGCCATCTTGCTCCTCTGCACTTGAAGATGTTTTAATAATGTCTGTAAAATTTTACTTATTGAAGTGCTTTTTGGAAAATCAGACAAAAGAAACAAAACCAGAAGGAATAAAGTGTATTACTCCTTACGAACTGTGGAGAGAATGATGACATGAATTACTCTTTGAAGAATATTTTATTTGCACAATTTCAAGAGAAATTGAAAGAATACATATACAATTGCTTATGCTTATGATTAACTATAATAAAATAATCAGGATAGTGGCAGATACAGGGAGACCTCCCCTACCTCCACTGGAAGGAAGGGACAAGAATGTGCTGTGGGAATCTGCTGGGTTTGGAGACTTCAAATGAGGTCATGAGCCAAAGATAGAAAAGCTCGATCACAGGCCAGATGAGCATGAAGTGTGGTCGGAGACCAGGGACAGGAGTGACTGACTGCTTTTCTCTGGGGATGCACTGAGGAGGGGGGGGGGTCTCAAGTTCTCGGCTCCTCCAGGGCCAGAGATCAGGAGGCTGCCATTTTCATTCTTTTACTCCAAAGTTGTATGGAAGCTTTCAAGGAATAAGGTACCGAGAGTAAACCCATAGATTACTTAGCCTGGCCCCTGGCAAGAGCGGTGCAATTCTGCTTCAGGCAAAGACATTTGAGAGTCACTGTAACAGGTCCTTCTCCCAGAAAATCAGCAAGAACATCCAGCAAAGACCAAGTTTACCAATCAAAGAGAACTGCAAAACACGAGCCCTAGGGGAATACAGCACATAGAATTCATGGCTTTTCCCCCATGATTCTTTAGTCTTTCAAAGTTAAAATTTTTTTAAATTTCTTTATTTTTTCTTTTTTTCTTTTTAAAATTTTTTTCTGTTTTAACCATCTTATCAATACCTTTTTAAAAATCTTTTTAAATTTTCATTTTTACAGTCATATTCTATCCCTTCATTGTATTTAACCTTATTCTTTGTATATATATATATATTTTTTTTAAATTCGGGGATACAGTTTCTTCTAACAGACCAAAATATACCCTAAATCTAGTGTGTGCCTTTGTTCTAGTCTTCCGCCTGATTATATTTTCTTTTTTTTTAACTAACTTTTTATTTTATCAATTTCTTTTCAAAAATCATTTACAGTTTTTATCTTTACAGTCATACTCCATCCCTTCATCATATTTACCCTTATTTTTATATATATAAGTTTTTCTTTCTTTAAAATTCTGGGATAAAGTTTCTTCTAACAGACCAAAAATATATCCTAAATCTAGTATGTGCCTTTGTTCTAGTCTTCCACCCGATCATATTTTCTTTTTTTTTTTTAACTAACTTTTTATCTTATCAATTTCTTTTCAAAAATCTTTTATAGTTTTTATCTTTACAGTCACACTCCACCCCTTCATCATATTTACGCTTATTTTTGTATATATGTAAGTTTTTCTTTCTTTAAAATTCTGGGATACAGTTTCTTCTAACAGACCAAAATATACCCTAAATCTAGTATATGTCTTTGTTCTAGTCTTCCACCTGATCATATTTTCTTTTTTTTAAACCAACTTATCAATTTCTTTTTAAAAATCTTTTATAGTTTTTATCTTTACAGTCAGACTCCAACCCTTCATCATACTTACCCTTATTTTTGTATATATAAGTTTTTCTTTCTTTAAAATTTTGGGAGGCAGTTTCTTCTAACACCAAAATACACCCAAAATCAAGTGTGTGGCTCTATTCTATTCACCAGCCTGATCATTTTTATTTTTCCTTTCTTTCTCTGCCCCAGTTTCGGGTCTCATCTCATTTGCTGAATGTTTATTATTCTAGGGTCATTGTTACTCTTTTACCATTTTGTTCTCTCATTCCTCTATTCTTCTCTGGACAAAATGACAAAGTAGAAAAACTCACCTCAAAAAAAAAGAACAAGAGGCAGTACTGACTGCCAGGTACCTAATCAATATGGACATTAGCAAGAGGTCAGAACTAGAGTTCAGAATGACGATTAGAAAGGTACTAGCTGGGCTTGAAAAAAGCATAGAAGATACCAGAGAATCCCTTTCTAGAGGAATAAAAGAACTAAAATCCAAACAAGTTGAAATAAAAAAAAGCTATTAATGAGGTGCAATAAAAAATGGAGGCTCTTACTGCTTGGATAAATGAGGCAGAAGAGAGAACTGTGAGATAGAAGACCAAATAATGGAGAATACAGAAGCTGAAAAAAAGAGAGATTAAAAAACTACTGGATCATGAGGGAAGAATTCAAGAGAAAAGTGATACCTTAAAATGATACAATATCAGAATAATTGGGATCCCAGAAGAAGAAGAAACAGAGGGGCAAAAGGTAAACTGAAGTAAATAATAGCAGAGAACTTCCCTAATTTGGGGAAGGAAACAGGCATCAAAATTCAGAAGGCACAGAGAACGGCCCCTCAAAAATCAATAAAAATAGGTTAACACACCATCATCTAATAGTAAAACTTACATGTCTCAGAGACAAAGAACATCCTGAAAACAGCTCGGGACAAGAGGTCTGTAACCTAACAAGGTAGAAATATTAGACTGGCAGAAGACCTATCCACAAAGACCTGGCAGGCCAGAAAGGATGGGCATGATATATTCAGAGCAGTAAGTGAGAAAAATACGCACCAAGAATACTATATTCAGCTAGGCTGTCATTGAAAATAGGAGAGATAAAAAGTTTCCAGGACAAACAAAAACTAAAAGAATCTGCAAACACGAAAACAGTCCTACAGGAAATATTGAAAGGGGTCCTCTAAGCAAAGAAAGGGCCTAAAAGTACAATAGACTAGACAGGAACAGAGAGAATATATAGTAACAGTCACCTTATAGGCAATACAATGGCACTAAATTCATATCTTCCAATAGTTACCCTGAATGTAAATGGGCTAAATGCCCCAAACAAAAGACAAAGGGTATCATATTGGATAAAAAAACAAGAACCATAGATATGGTGTCTGCAAGAGGCTCATTTTAGACCCCAAGACACCTCCAGATTTAAAATGAGGGGGTGGAAAACAACATACCATGCTAATGGACATCAAAAGAAAGCTGGGGTGGCAATCCTTATATCAACAAATTAGATTTTAAGCCAAAGACTATACCAAGAGATGAGGAAAGACACTATATCATACTTAAAGGGTCTGTCCAACAAGAAGATCTACCAATTTTAAATATCTATGCCCTAACATGGGAGCAGCCAATTATATGAGCCACTAATAACAAAATCAAAGGAACACATCGACAATAATACAATAATAGTAGGGGACTTTTAACATTCCCCTCCCTGAAATGGACAGATCATCTACACAAAAGATCAACAAGGAAATAAAGGCTTTAAATGATACACTGGACCACATGGACATCACAGATATAGTCAGAACATTCCATCCAAAAGCAACAGAATACACATTCTTCTCTAGTGCACATGGAACATTCTCCATGTATATATAATATACATAGCAGAATATACATAGTTGTATAATAGCAGATCACATCCTGGGTCACAAATCAGGTCGCAATCGGTACCAAAAGATTGGGAACATTCCATGCATATTTTCAAACCACAATGCTTTGAAACTAGAATTCAACAAGAGGAAAGTTGGAAAGAACTCATACCCACGGAGGCTAAAGAGCATCCTACTGAAGAATGAATGGGTCAACCAGGCAATTAAAGAAGAATTTAAAAAATTCATGGGAACAAATGAAAATGAAAACAAAACTGTTCAAAATCTTTGGGACACCACAAAGGCGGTTCTATGAGGAAAGTATATAGTAATACAAGCCTTTCTCAAGAAACAAGGTCTCAAGTACACAACCTAACCCTACACCTAAACGAGTTGGAGAAAGAACAGCAAAGAAAGCCTTAAACCCAGCAGGAGAAGAGAAATAATAAAGATGAGAGCAGAAATCAGTGAAATAGAAACCAAAAGAACCAGAGAACAAATCAACGAAACTAGGAGCTGGTTCTTTGAAAGAATTAATAAGATGGATAAATCCCTGGCCAGACTTATCGAAAAGGAAAGAGAAAGGACCCAAATTAATAAAATCATGAGTGAAAGAGGAGAGATCACAACCGACACCAAAGAAATACAAACAATTATAAGAACACAATATGAGCAACTATACGCCAGCAAATTTGACAATCTGGAAAAAATGGATGCATTTCTAGAGACAAATAACTACCAAAACTGAACCAGGAAGAAACAGAAAACCTGAACAGACCCATAATCAGTAAGGAGATTGAAGCAATCATCAAAAGTCTCTGAACAAACAAGAGCCCAGGGCCAGATGGCTTCCCAGGGGAATTCTACTAAACATTTAAAGAAGAATTAATACCTATTCTCCTGAAACTGTTCCAAAAACAAGAAATGAAAGGAAAATGGAAGTATAATGTCTATGTTACCTAAAGCAATCTACACATTTACACACCCTGCTCAACAGGGAATCTGCTTCTCCCTCTCCCTCTGCCTCTCTCCCTGACTTGTTCTCTTTCTCTCCAATAAATAAATAAAACCTTTTTTAAAAAATCAAAAATAGAAATACCATAAGATCCAGCAATTCTACTTCTGGGTATCGATTCAAAGAAAGTGAAAACACTAACTTGAAAAGATATCTGCATGTCCATGTTCATAGCAGAATTATTTACAACAGCAAAGATATGGAAACTACCTAATTGTCCATTAGTAGATGAATGGATGAAGAAAATGTGGTATATGTGTATGTATATATATACATGCATACACACACACACACACACACACACACACAACCACACACTGGAATGACTTTATATATATAGTAAAAATGGAATACTAATGGAATACTATTCAGTTATAAAAAAGAAATATCTTGCTATTTGTGACAACATGGATGGACCCTGAGGACATTATGCTAAGTGAAATAAGTCAAAAAAAGAAAAATATTATATGACCTCACTAATATGTGGAATCCAAAAGAAATAAAAACAAAAAAAAACAAACAAAAAATACCCAAATTCACAGAGAAAGAGATCAGATTTGTGGTTACCAGAGTTGGAGGGGGAGCAAGTACATGCATGAGGACACATGAGTGTGCATGCACACGTGTGTGTGTGTGTGTGTGTGTGTGTGTGTGTGAGGGGAACAGGATGAAGATTATCAAAAGGTATAAACTTCTAGTTATAAGATATATAAGTACTAGGGATGTAACCTACAGAAATGATTATACCTAATGCTAAAACAGTAAATCCTAATAGTTTTCATCATAAGAAAAAAATGTTGGTTTTTTTTTTTCCTTTATTTTTTATACCTATATAAGATGATAGATATCAACTGAACTTATTGTGGAACTGTTTTATGATATTTGTATTACAAATATTTATGCTGTATACCTTAAATTTATACATTGGTTTTCTCAATGGAACTGGGGAAAAAATAGAAATGGGAAAAAATGGGCTCTTCTAAATCTCAAACAAAATATAATTTTTCTGGCAAAAATTAATAAAGATCAAAACCTCTAATGTTCCATAATTAGTTAGTCATCTTCCTTTGATAATATGTCCTAGAACACAGACAGAGGCTGTAAGTACCCACTATAAATCTGAAGCTCTCTTCCATGGCCTATCTAGTATAGTGCCCACCCTCACCCCTTCACAAATCCTTTACTATGATAACCTTTACCTATATTCTTTCTCTGCTTATCATCTAACCACTAAAATAGAAATTCTGTAAGTGCAGTGACCAGATCTTGCTTACTCATAGTACACAGTGTCTGGTATACTGTACTCCCTCAATAAACACTTGTTGAATTAATAAATAAACAATTACCTGTCTACCTCCTTATCCGTGACCCTCTCCTGCAACCATCCATCTCTCAGAGATTCTAAGCACCAGTAAAGCAGGAGTATGGGAAAAGAAAATGTATTCATATAACTAAAACCAAAACAGAAATATAGGTTCAGGGGTGCCTGGGTGGCTTATTTGTCAGTTAAGCAACTGCGTTGGGCTCAGGTTATGATCCTAGGGTCCTGGGATAGAGCCCTGCATCAGGCTCCCTATTGCACAGGGAGCCTATTTCTCCCTCTCCCTCTGCCTGATGCTCCCCAGTTTGTGCTTTCTCTCTCTGTCAAATAATAAAATCTTAAAAAAAAAAAAAAAAAAAAAAAAAAGGAAACGAAGAAATACAGGCACAAAAATTTTTCCTCTGCATAAATGATGCACAAGACAATTTTATAGAAAAAGACACTAAATATTACTTAGTTGTTTATCTTCTACAATACAACTTAAAGGAGAATCAATGTTTTCAGTTAGCTAATTGAAGTGATCTTAAACATCCAAAAAAGCTCCTCAATACAAAAAACCCACCCCACATTGCTTGGTTAACAACAGGCAGTGAAAAACAGGATTTAAAAGGTAGTGGCCCTGTCTCCCATCCCCAAATCAGCGTTCTTCATTTAACAAACAATTTCTGATTCTATGGACTAACGATACAACATTCTGGGTACTTTTATGATCTGGAAGGCATACTGCAGCTTTGAACGGTTCTAGAGATGACCGGTAACATGAAGAAGTATGTAGGTACTGCCTCACTCAGTGCCTGGCAGGAAGGAGTATTCAGTGGGAGCCATTACTTCTATTTTCTGTATCAATCTGAACTCCAGTCTCACCTATTTGCATTATCTCTAAAAACTTTCAAGTCTGGTATCCAGAAATCCAAGAAGAAATAACAAATGGCCGATTTCCCCCCTAAATTCAGACACTGTTCTCTGGAGGAGAAAAGAACAACAAATAAAAACAAAAATCCCATGGGTGCCTGGGTGGCTCAGTTGGTTAAGCGACTGCCCTCCATTCAGGTCATGATCCTAGAGTCTCGAGATCAAGTCCCACACTGGGCTCCCTGCTCAACAGGCGTCCGCTTCTTCCTCTGACCCTCCCCTCTCTCATCCCCTCTCAAATAAATAAAAAACAAAAACCCCATAAAAAAAAACCCACAAAAAAACCTTTGAAGGGGACATGTGTAATAAAATGTGACACCTAGAAAAACAATAAGGCAGTGAACATAATTTTGTAAAAATCATGGTGGGAAAATTAAGGAAATAATTATTCTCAATGCAAAGAAACTAGGAAATTAAAAATATAAGAGAAATGAAAAAATAAGAACTCCTGAAATTTGAACATACTTACTTTAAGCAGATATACTAATAGTGAACAGTTATCTAATAGATTCTGACAATTGAATAACTGTGAATTTTAAGGAGACTCAGTACCACGTCTAGGTGACCAACATGGGCATTCTACAAACTAACTGGGGAGAGGTCCAAAGAGGGCTGGCTAGTGGTCTAAGTGGAAAGCAAGGTTTCCCTGGTGGCAGTATCAAGATCCTGCCAAGAGCAGCAGGAGAAAGGGGTTATAGGAATTACAATATTTTATGGCCTACACTTCACAAAATTTCAGCTGACCATGACCTAGTGGCAAAAGGCAAGAAAATATAAAAATGGTAATATAAAAACTATTAAATACTAATGCCAATATGAATAAGTTCATTCTTTGCTCTTGTAATACTAACCTAAGCTCAAGACAACTTATATATTATGTTTGAAACACATAAACATACACAGAAAACCGACATGATTTTTACTTCTCAGGCATATCGAAGGGTGTTCCAAAGTGAGAACTCACACACACATGATTAGTGACTACTCTCAACATATTTGACAGCCCCAAGGTGAGGATAAAGAAAATTCAGAAAGAATTCTGCTTTGGACACCAGTAAATGGTACTGCACTTCACTGATTTTACTTGTTTCTTCCCTCCCTCCCACCACCACAATCTTTCTCAAATTCAGAGTGAACTTTTCAGAACAAAAATCTCCTAGTGAAAAATAATTTATCTGAAGAACATTTGTTTGTTTCACTTACCTTTTTTCCCCCTACTCTCTTCCTAAGTAATAACAGGTTTTGTCCATCTAAGAATATCCTTAACTATTTCTAGTTTTTAAAAAACTTAGATAACAAACATATCATGAAAATATTTGTCACGCTCTTACTAAACACAGGCTGAACAAGGCCTGTTCATGTCATGCCATAGGTATATATTTCAGCGCCTGCCTGGATCTGCCTTCCAACAATCTACCTAGAAGGAGATGGTCTATGATCACAGGCCACTGACAGCCTGATGCAAATCTGGCTCTGCTACCTACTGGTCAGACACACAGGGCTGTGCCTGTCTACATTCTCTTCATCTTTATTTTTTTATTCTTATTTATTTATTTTTAAAGATTTTATTTATTTGACAGGGAGAGATATAGTGAAAGAGGGAATACAAGCAGGGGGAGTGGGAGAGGGAGAAGCAGGCTTCTGGCAGAGCAGGGAACCTGAAATGGGGTTTTGATTCCATGACCCTGGGATCATGACCTGAACCAAAGGCACCCTCTTAACAGCTGAGCCACCCAGCGTCCCTCTTCATCTATAAAT
Organism: Enhydra lutris kenyoni; assembly: GCF_002288905.1. NCBI lineage: Eukaryota > Metazoa > Chordata > Mammalia > Carnivora > Mustelidae > Enhydra > Enhydra lutris. Next base: position 18,671,884 of record NW_019154125.1, read on the forward strand.
AGTATTATAAGACCTAACTGGAAGGTTATAATGAGGATTAAATGTGCTAGCAAACACATGAAATGCTTTGGATATCACATAATAAAAATGGGCCATCACAAAGCAGTGTTAGAAAACTGTTTCCTTTCAAAGAGAAGAAAAATAGAAGGGTTCTGGAAGAGAAATCTAGGAAGTATTTTTCTTCTGCCTCTATAATCATCCATTCTTTCTTCCACAGCCACATTTCAAAGTGCAGATTTCTAAGGCATCACTTTGGCAGGTGGGCCAGGGATGAGGATGGCAAAATAAATAGAGGGGAGTAAAGAAGTACAAACATCCAGTTATAAAATAGTAAGTCATGGAAATGAAAAGTACAGCACAAGGAATATAGTTAGTTAGTAGTTAACAATACAATGTAGTAACACTATATTGTGACAGATTGCAACTATACTTATGGTGAGCACTGACTAATGTATAGAACTGTCAAATCATTATGTTGTACACAAATCATTATGTTGAAACTAATATAACATATGTTAATTACACTTCAATAAATGTTAAGAAAATGCTATCATGGCCTCCAGGCCCTGAGTAGTCAGGCTTCTGGCCCTATCTTCTCTGCCTGTCAACTCACACACCCAACCTCAGTCCCTCCATAATGACCACAAAAACAACAAAAATCAAACCAACCAAGGAAACAGTGCACATTAAATAATTTACCGAAGTTTGAAGAACCCTGAGATATGTCTTTTATACTGAAATGTACTCAAAGATACAAACGCGGAAAATAAAACTGATTATTAAATGGTGTAAGTGGGAGTTAAAAAGCAGCCCAGCAAAGTAAGCTATACATGAGGGAAGAAAAGAAAAAATAAAATCCCCAAAGCAAAGTGTTAAAGAAATTTTTATGTTATGTTAGAAGTATTTACTGAAATATTTGATATTAACATGTAATGTCTTATAAAATTAGACATGCAGTTACTAGAACACCTGGTAATTACTCCCCTGATCATTTATACCAGAAAAAGAAAAACCTATGTTCACTCCAAAACTTGTACACTAATGTTCATAGCACCTTTACTTCTAATAGCACAAATGTGGAAATGATCAAAATGTCCTTCAGCATGTGCATAAACAAACTGGTACATCCATATCATGGACTACTATTCACCAATAAAAGGAAGTTAACTATTGATATATATACAAACTTGGATAAATCTTGAGGGAATTATACTGAGTGAAAAAAGTCAATCCCGAAAAGTTATACACCATGTTACTCCATTTACATAACATTTTGAGATGACAGAACTACAAAAATGGTAAGCAGATTAGTGGTGAGAGGTGTTAGAGAGGAGGGTAGGAAAGAGGTGGCTGTGGCTGTAAAAGGGTAACACAAGGGATTCTTGTTGTGATGGACTGTTGTGTATCCAGCCTGGTGGTGGGCACCTGAATCTATACATGATAAAAATTACACTGAAAAAATAAAATAAAAAATTTAAAAAATTACACAAACAAAACACACACACAAACTCACATTTATAGGTAAAACTGGTAGAATTTGAATAAGTTCAGTGAATTCTATCCTGGATTCATATCCTGGTTGTGCTATCATAGTATAGTTAGGAGAGATGTCATCAGTGGGGGAAAGCAGGTGAAGGGCACAGAAAATCATTCTGTATTGTTTCTTACAACTGCATGAGTTACATGTCAATCTACAGGTATCTCAAAATAAAATGTTTTCGAAAAAGGCAGAGAGATGTGTTGGAGACATTCACTCAAACATTTCAAATCAATAAGGAAGTTCACCACCCTTTTCACTATGGATTAATTAGATAATACTTTTCAAAGGGGAACATAAGAAAGGCCTCAAGTAAATAATTATAATCTACACACTGATTTTGTAAACCTTTACTTCTCATGTCTGAAGGAAATATAGATAGACCAAGTGAGATATGTTTCACTTAATATCTAACCAAAACCCAAGATGTGGTTCATAAAATTACCACTAATTCCTAGATTTTGAAGTAAACTCATTAGAAGAAGGGAAAGTCAAGCCTGATATATTTACCAGTTCAGTCAAAATTAACCTAAGATGATGAGGCGCCTGGATGGCTCAGTCATTCAGCATCTGCCTTTGGCTCAGGTCATGATCTCAGGTCATGATCGAGCCCTGCATCGGGTTTCTTGCTCAGCGGGAAGCCTGCTTCTCCTTCTCCCACTCCCCCTGCTTGTGTTCACTGTCTCACTGTTAGAGATCTGTCAAATAAATAAATAAAATCTAAAAAAAAAAAATTAACCTAAGATGAACAATCCACTTCCGTGTGTAAGAAAGAAAATGGAACTCTGACTTTAGTACCTTATAAACCCAAAGGTACATCCAAACCCTGCAGAAGAGGAGGAAAAGCTGCTTTTAGTTGCTTCTGAACTATTAGATCTGGTATGAAAATTGACCTCAGAATAATGCAGTGTTTCTTTATTTTACCATCTATTGACTGTTGACTTTGTCCTTCAGCTGTATGGCTTCCATGAAGTAATAGCTTCCATGAAGCCAATTTATTGTTAGCACAAGCTCAATAGTTGAGGTACTACTATTACACTCACTTATGATAAGGAAATTTAGAGGCTCAGAGAGTTTAGATTAACAATATAGATATTTTAATAAATCCACCATTAAATCTCAGCTATTACTAAATTTTCACTTTTGGGATTGGGGTAGAAGGAGCTACTTCTATTTAATATTTATAAATTTTTCTTTTTATTTATTTTTTTTAAATTTACTCAATATGTAGAAATAAGTAGAAATAAGAAAATAAAAATTTGTAAAGCGAAAGAAAAAATTTCTGCTAAGCCACAAAGTAAACAAAACAGTGAAATCTTCTTCCTAATACATGTTTACAATAGTAAGTTATTATTAAAAGGAATGAGAAAAATGGGATGATGTATTATAAGACACCAAGAAGATCTAATCGACCTGAAAAATAAGAAATTCACCTAGAAGAAAGAAAAAATAAAATCCAAATCTAAAAAATGTTCAGACTTGTAAAAGAAAAATCTATTGAAAGGGTGCCTGGCTGACTCAGTTGGTAGAGCACATGACTCTAGATCTTAGGGTTAGTTTGAGCCTCAGGTTGCGCATGGAACATAGTTAAAAAAACAAAAGAAAGTAAAATCTATTGGAGATAAGCACATTCCTATACCAAAGTAATGGATTCATTGTTGACTCTGTCGTTTTGTTTTATTTTGCTTTTGTCTTTTCTTTATGGCATAATTTATATACCCTCTATCCCCAAATTGTAAGGAAATTATAAGGGACATTCCAGATAAGCTATCTAGTGCTTATGAGCCAAATAAAAGGTCATATTTCTCCCCTTCACTTCAGGCACACAGTCACACTTGTTTGATTTGGTATTTTTCTTATTCCAACTTCCAGAAAACTCTCTCCACTCTGTGCTTAACAATTTGGTCAATTCACTGTAATAAAACTGGACAACAATGTAGAATGACTTCTAGTATACATTAACATGAATAATTAAGAAGTCAATCTGCCACCTCCCTTTCCAAATCATAAGATTTTAGGGTATCCTACACAAGATTCATTATTTATAACCTTCAAATTTATGTCCTAAGCTCCTTAAAACAGCACTGTCTCAAGAATGTGATATGGACCTACACACTGGAAAACTTCTTTTTCCCCAAACAAAATCACATGGTATCAGTATTTCTAATTCTGCTGGTTCCTTAATCACTTGCTTTCTTAAATCCTTTCTCTAGCCCAAAAGATCATCTAATGAAGGCCTACACAGATTAATGAATAAGAACATGGACTACAGAGATCACCTCAAACCTGGACTTACTCATCTATACCATATATTCATTTGATCTACAGCTTTTTTTCTTTTAATTTAATTTATTTATTTGCGAGAGAGAGAGGGGGGACGAGCAGGGGGAACAGTGGAGGGAGAGAGAGAAGCAGTCTCTCTATTGAGTTGGGAGCCTGATATGGGGCTAGATCCCAGGACCCTGGGATCATGATCTAAGGAGAAGGCAGATGCTTAACCAACTGAACCACCCAGGTGCCCCAACCTACAGCTTTTTCAGCTGGAAACTAAGGAAAGCAAATTCAATCGTAGAGCATTATTTTGCATGCTAAATGCTTCAATATGTAGTACACCCTCAGCATTATACCGTGCCATACAGTAAACCTCCAAACATGATACGACAATGAGAAGGACAATGTTGAAGGAGAAGAGAAGACAGAAGATATTTTTCTCCAATTATTTCTTAGGCATTTATGGTTCAAATTAAAGTTTGTCCAAGTCTTCCTCTCCAATAATAAACTGCAATCTACAATATTGCAAGCCTATAAAGACGATAAAATTCAGGACAGATACCATATTGGAGACATAGAGTCCAAACGAGGGTATTTGTTTATTCCTCAATGTACTATCAAGAACAAATTGGTAGAGGAGTGAAAAAATTATTTTTATGAAGCAGAATGTGATCACATTCCCACAGAAAGAGCATGACATAGGCAGTCAGGTGGTTAGGGTTCTAGCCCTGTTTCTTCCTTTAATTTGAATAATCAGAGCAAGTCACTACCCTCTTCTAGGTCACATACTCTCTCCATCCCCCAAAGAGGAGTTGATACTATACGATCTCTAAGAACCTTCAAGAATTAACATTCTACCTTTTTGTGAGGGAAAGGAAAAAAGGATGTGGCATGAACACTAATGTAGCATACAGATGGTACTTCCAATGTTCAGCCTTTTAAGTGTGCAGTGGCCAGACTTACAAGGAAAAGCTAGGTATCCTAATTACTCTCTTTGCCATCCTCTTCTTGTCCTCCTTTCTTCCCATACTGTTTTTTACCATCTTATGGCTCATTATCCCATCTCAAACTCTCAATACAAAGCTGGTTTATATCATTAAGAAATAAAAGTTGCTTCATTGAAATCTAGTAACTTAAATATTTATATCCACTTAAAAAGAAATCCAAACTTACTATTCTCTTATATGATTACTTCAAAGGAAGAGAGGGAAAAGCAGAACAAGAACAAAGAGTTAGTTTGAGAACTTAGGTGGCAAAGCCATATATTTCTAGTTCAAGCAAAACGAAAGAAATTTTCAATGCACAGAACCCCTAACTAATTCAAAATGACACAAAGTTAAACAGAATTAGTTAGAGGTGGAGGTGAATAGACTATAGGAGAAAGTGATCACTCCAAGTCAAGGACATTCATATTTGAGAAGTTAAGTATGTATAATGTAGTATTTATAAATAGAAGAACATGAAAGAGCACTAAAAGGAGATAGCATAATATATTATTAAACCACAAATGGTATTTGTTAATTTTTATTAAATATGTCTTAAAAGAAAAAGATCACAAGTTAATCATAGGGCTCGTATAGTGCTATTTATTATATTCTACCTCAACACTAATTAGTTCAAGGAGGAATACATGTCTCAGCAGATCAGTGAAAATCACTTTAGAATTTCTGGTAAAATATTGGAAAAAATATCGTTCTTTATATTGAACTTGAAGTGTGAGTTACCACATGGAAAGACCTGACAACATTTTCAGACCAATATGCCTGAAGCATGAAATCTTCTCCCTGTGGCTTTCACTTATAAATACTATTAAATTCTTTCTTGTGCTTATGCCAGAGTATTACTGACTTCCCTGAGTAATACAACTTGTCAACCTTTATATATGCTTGGCTTTGTGATTGATCAAATGAGTCATAAAGATGATTTTTTAATATAATCCTTGTTTTAAAAAAATGGCAAGATATAGAATAATAAATGTAACAACAGGCTGATCTCTGGCACCATGTAACAAAAAATATATTCTTGGGTCACATGTATCAGGTCATCCTGATACTTATTATAATACTCTAATACAAGAATATGAAAGAGAAAAGAGGGTTGCTAAAAGGTAGCTGGAAATGATTTTATTTTTTTTTAAGATTTATTTATTTGTTTGAGAGAGAGAGAGAGAGCACAAGTGAGTAGAAAAGGGTCAGAGGGAGAAAATATCCAAGCAGACTACTGCTGAACATGGAGTCCTATGTGGCACTGGATCTCACCACCCTTGAGATCAGGACTTAGGCCAAAACCAAGAGTCAGGCACTTGACCGACTAAGCCATTTTATTTTTATTTATTAAAAATGTTTTATTAAAATTTTATTAAAAATTGAAAAATATTTTATTAAAAATAAAATAGGCACACCTATTTTATTTTTATGATTTTAAAATTTTAAGTACTCTCTACACCCAACATGGGCTCAAACTCACAACCCTGAGATCAAGAGTCAGAGCCAGGTGCCAGGTGGGAAGTATTTTAAAGAAGATAATAAATGAGATCAGAACTAAAAAGTCTTCCAGAGAAATGCTCAAGAGTTGACAACATACTAGTTGAGTATTCTATCTAGTACTCTTGTTCTATTTTGCATGCTAACATTTGCCAGAATAACCTGTGAGCCCATTAAAATGCACATGCCAAGGATACCCATGGAGAGAAAACTATTAATAGATTTGGAATAGATGACCATGCCCACCCACCTCTTCCCCACCTCCTAATGGAGAGACCAATCAGAAAGAAACCATGAAAAAGAACATAGTCTCACCAGAAAGGAAGGTTTTCTAGGTATATGAAATATTTTTAATAACAAACAATTTGTCAGGAAACAAGGGTTTGTAGTCACTTGTAGGTAGTAGCAACTTTCAAAGTGTATCTTGCAACTCATTAGAAGGACCCACACCAATTTAGTGAGACTAAGATTATGGTAAAATAAAAGAGAATGAAGAGTATACAATACCTACTAAGGTTAGTATTGTTTGTAAAATGTTTGTTTCAGGGTGTGTGTGTGCATGTAAGTCATGTGTGAACTGGGAGAAAATATAAGATGTATTTCTTACTAGGGGTTGCGGTCACAAAAGTCTAAAAACTACTGGCTTTCAGATATAGCAAAAGACACAAAAAAGAAAGACATAATACAGAACCCTCCAAGTCAGATCAATAATAAGTCTTCTATTGAAATGTGAGAAATTCTATGTGGAGGGATCAGCACACCCTATAAAAATGGACTCATCTTTCAGAACAATATCTAAGACCTAAAGGACACCTGGAGAAAAAGAAAACATCATGAAAATAATAATGATCAAATTTATATATCTTAATGTAAAATACTTTTAATTGGCACATTCTTTACCCACAGTCTCAGATGTCAGTGCAGACCTTACCTGAAAGTGTCTTTTGGTAAGAAACACATTGATGTCTCCACAAAGAAATTGCAGATCTCTCCCGATTCTGCAGGTCATTTAGTCTTTCTGCTAGCCCGCCTCTGTTTAATGAATTATAATATATTAAGTTAGTTAAAAGAGAAGTTTCAGAATAGTTGGAACATTTATATTTCATACTTTCCCACCAGAGACAAAGAGATAAAACAGCAATTCTAACTTATCTGGCATTACAGGGTCTTCCTAGGGGCCCAAACCTCCAAGATCAGTAATCTTTTTTAAGATTTCTTAGAAGCTCAGTTTCTTGATTCTTAGAAATACAAGCTACTCTCAGATCAGTGTGACTTCCTTTTTATTTTTTCCTGGTTTATTTATTTCATAAGCATATACTGATCACTTCTTGTTCTACCTAGCAAAGTACTAGATGCCAGGAATGTAAAGAAGGCAATGAGCCATGCTTTGGGGGAGCCTCACAATCTGCTCATCTCACAATCTGACAAAACATATAAATTAAAGTATGGTCAGAATTGTAGTCAAGAATAAAACTGCCAAAGAAAAAAAAAGAATAAAACCGGTAAACTGCTGATAGGCAGAACATTAAATAAGAAAATTTGGGTATGGGCTTATTATTTGGACCACAGAGACAACACAGTATTAATCACAAGCACATAGCAAGGACACTAACATTATAAAAACAAAAAATATTAAAAACTTCCATGTATGGCAGGAAGAGAATTCATAAAAGGAACATGCTTTACAAAAACCCTTAACCATCAATGAATAATATGTATATCATACTATTACATATTATTACATTAATATACCAATTATATTATTATACTAATATTTATATATCAAATTATATACATTATATATTATAATTATACACTGTTATATAATCATTACATTGTTATATATTATATGATGTAATAAATGTAATATAGTAAGTATATTTTATATTAACACAATACAATGCTTATATTAACATAATTAAATCATATATAATATGTATATTCATTGATATATATATTATAAACACATATAAACAAATATATGCAAACATTTTGGATTCAGTAAACTATCTAGGGTCAGAGAGTAAGCAGCTTCAAACACATCTGTGCTCTCAAGAGAAGTCAGGATCAGTTATTAACCACCATTATGACCACATCCTACATACTTTATCAGTATATGAGCTCATACACTCATGTACCCAGATAATTTCAAACACAGATAATGTACTGAAGATCGACAGGTAAAAGAGATCATTTTATAGATATAATTAGATCATTTTATTCTAATAATATACCTTTATTAAGAAAGAACAAGTATCAATAGCTACCAAATAGATGATAAAAGGGGGAGGAGTCAAGATGGCAGAGAAGTAGCAGGCTGAGACTACTTCAGGTAGCAGGAGATCAGCTAGATAGCTTATCTAAAGATTGCAAACACCTACAAATCCAACGAGAGATCGAAGAGAAGAAGAACAACAATTCTAGAAACAGAAAATCAACCACTTTCTGAAAGGCGGGACTGGTGGAGAAGTGAATCCAAAGCGACGGGAAGATAGACCGCGGGGGGAGGGGCCGGCTCCTGGCAAGCAGCGGAGCAATGGAGCACAAAATCAGGACTTTTAAAAGTCTGTTCCACTGAGGGACATTGCTCCAGAGGCTAAACCGGGGTGAAGCCCACGCAGGGTCAGCGTGGCCTCAGGTCCTGCAGGGTCACAGAAGTATCAAGAGTGTCTGAGTGTCACAGAGCTTACAGGTATTAGAACGGGGAAGCCTGCTACAGAGACAGAGCCGAGGAGTGAGCTCTCAGCTCGGGGTTACCTTGAATCGGTTGCAGGCTCAGTCAGCTAGGAGCGTGGCCGGAGGCCAGGGTGACGGGAGTAATTAGGCACTGTTCTCTGAGGGCGCACTGAGGAGTGGGGCCCCGGCTCTCGGCTCCTCCGGGCCGAAGACTGGGAGGCCGCCATCTTCATTCCAGTCCTCTGGAACTCTACGGAAAGTGCTCAGGGAACAAAAGCTCCCGAAAGCAAACCCCAGCGGATTACTCAGCCTGGCCCCTGGTAAGGGTGGTGCAATTCCGCCTGGGGCAAAGACACTTGAGAATAACTACAACAAGCCCCTCCCCAAGAAGATCAACAAGAAATCCAGCAAGGACCAAGTTCACCTACCAAGGAGTGCAGTTTCAATACCAAGGAGAGAAGCGGAATTCCAGAGGAGGAGAAAGCAAAGCACGGAACTCATGGCTTTTCCCCATGATTCTTTAATCTTGCAGTTAATTTAATTTTTTTTCTGCTTCAATTTTTTTCACTTCTTCTGCTAAATTTTTTTAAACTTTTACCCTTTTCTTTTTTAACGTTTTTAACTAGTTTATCTAAAATATATATTTTCTTTCTTTTTTATATTTATTCTTTATTCGTTTTCTTTTTTTATTTGTTTATTTGTTTTTTTTTTTTTCTTTCTTAACCTCTTTTTATCCTCTTTCTTCCCCCTCACGATTTGGGATCTCTTCTGATTTGGTTAAAGCATATTTTCCTGGGGTTGTTGCCACCCTTTTAGTATTTTACTTGCTCCTTCATATACTCTTATCTGGACAAAATGAAAAGGCAGAAAAATTCACCACGAAAAAAAGAACAAGAGGCAGTACCAAAGGCTAGGGACCTAATCAATACAGACATTGGTAGTATGTCAGATCTAGAGTTCAGAATGATGATTCTCAAGGTTCTAGCTGGGCTCGAAAAAGGCATGGAAGATATTAGAGAAACCCTCTCGGGGGATATAAAAGCCCTTTCTAAAGAAACAAAAAACTAAAATCTAACCAAGTTGAAATCAAAAAAGCTATTAATGAGGTACAAACAAAAATGGAGGTTCTCACTGCTAGGATAAATGAGGCAGAAGAAAGAATTAGCGATATAGAAGACCAAATGACAGAGAATAAAGAAGCTGAGCAAAAGAGGGACAAACAGCTACTGGACCACAAGGGGAGAATTCGAGAGATAAGTGACACCATAAGACGAAACAACATTAGAATAATTGGGATTCCAGAAGAAGAAGAAAGAAAGAGGGGAGCAGAAGGTATATTGGAGAGAATTATTGGAGAGAATTTCCCCAATATGGAAAAGGGAACAAGCATCAAAATCCAGGAGGTGCAGAGAACCCCCCTCAAACTCAATAAGAATAGGTCCACACCCCATCACCTAATAGTAAAATTTACAAGTCTTAGTGACAAAGAGAAAATCCTGAAAGCAGCCCGGGACAAGAAGTCTGTAACATACAATGGTAAAAACATTAGATTGGCAGCACACTTATCCACAGATCTGGCATGCCAGAAAGAGCTGGCATGATATATTCAGAGCACTAAACGAGAAAAACATGCAGCCAAGAATATTATATCCAGCTAGGCTATCATTGAAAATAGAAGGAGAGATTAAAAGCTTCCAGGACAAAAAAAAAACTGAAAGAATTTGCAAATACGAAACCAGCTCTACAGGAAATATTGAAAGGGGTCCTCTAAGCAAAGAGAGACCCTAAAAGTAGTAGATCAGAAAGGAACAGAGACAATATACAGTAACAGTCACCTTACAGGCAATAGAATGGCACTAAATTCATATCTCTCAATACTTACTCTGAATGTTAATGGGCTAAATGCCCCAATCAAAAGACACAGGGTATTAGAATGGATAAAAAACCAAAACCCATCTATATGTTGCCTACAAGAAACTCATTTTAAACTCGAAGACACCTCCAGATTTAAAGTGAGGGGGTGGAAAAGAATTTACCATGCTAATGGACATCAGAAGAAAGCAGGGGTGGCAATCCTTATATCAGATCAATTAGATTTTAAGCCAAAGACTATAATAAGAGATGAGGAAGGACACTATATCATACTCAAAGGATCTGTCCAACAAGAAGATCTAACAATTTTAAATATCTATGCCCCGAATGTGGGAGCAGCCAACTATATAAACCAATTAATAACAATATCAAAGAAACACATCAACAATAATACAATAATAGTAGGGGACTTTAACACTCCCCTCACTGAAATGGACAGATCATCCAAGCAAAAGATCAACAAGGAAATAAAGGCCTTAAATGACACACTGGACCAGATGGACATCACAGATATATTCAGAACATTTCATCCCAAAGCAACAGAATACACATTCTTCTTTAGTGCACATGGAACATTCTCCAGAATAGATCACATCCTCGGTCCTAAATCAGGTCTCAACAGGTATCAAAAGATTGGAATCATTCCCTGCATATTTTCAGACCACAATGCTCTGAAGCTAGAACTCAATCACAAGAGGAAATTTGGAAAGAACCCAAATACGTGGAGACTAAACAGCATCCTTCTAAAGAATGAATGGGTCAACCAGGAAATTAAAGAAGAATTGAAAAATTCATGGAAACAAATGATAATGAAAACACAACGGTTCAAAATCTGTGGGAAACAGCAAAGGCAGTCCTGAGAGGAAAATATATAGCGGTACAAGACTTTCTCAAGAAACAAGAAACGTCTCAGGTACACAACCTAACCCTACACCTAAAGGAGTTGGAGAAAGAACAAGAAAGAAACCCTAAACCCAGCAGGAGAAGAGAAATCATAAAGATGAGAGCAGAAATCAATGAAATAGAAACCAAAAAAACAACAGAACAAATCAACGAAACTCGGAGCTGGTTCTTTGAAAGAATTAATAAGATTGATAAACCCCTGGCCAGACTTATCAAAAAGAAAAGAGAATGGACCCAAATAAATAAAATCATGAATGAAAGAGGAGAGATCACAACAAACACCAAAAAAATATAGACAATTATAAGAACATACTATGAGCAACTCTACGCCAACAAATTTGACAATCTGGAAGAAATGGAGGCATTCCTAGAGACATTAAACTACCACAACTGAACCAGGAAGAAATAGAAAGCCTGAACAGACCCATAACCAGTAAGGAGATTGAAACAGTCATCAAAAATCTCCAAACAAACAAAAGCCCAGGGCCAGACGGCTAGCCGGGGGAATTCTACCAAACATTGAAAGAAGAACTAATTCCTATTCTCCTGAAACTGTTCCAAAAAATAGAAATGGAAGGAAAACTTCCAAACTCATTTTATGAGGCCAGCATCACCTTGATCCCAAAACCAGACAAGGATCCCATCAAAAAAGAGAACTACAGACCAATATCCTTGATTAACACAGATGCAAAAATTCTCACCAAAATACTAGCCAATAGGTTTCAACAGTACATTAAAAGGATTATTCACCACGACCAAGTGGGATTTATTCCAGGGCTGCAAGGTTGGTTCAACATCCGCAAATCAATCAATGTGATACAACGCATTAATAAAAGAAAGAACAAGAACCATATGATACTCTCCATAGATGCTGAAAAAGCATTTGACAAAGTACAGCATCCCTTCTTGATCAAAACTCTTCAAAGTGTAGGGATAGAGGGCACATACCTCAATATTATCAAAGCCATCTATGAAAAACCCACCGCAAATATCATTCTCAATGGAGAGAAACTGAAAACTTTTCCGCTAAGGTCAGGAACACAGCAGGGATGTCCATTATCACCACTGCTATTCAACATAGTACTAGAAGTCCTAGCCTTAGCAATCAGACAACAAAAGGAAATTAAAGGCATCCAAATCGGTAAAGAAGAAGTCGAACTATCACTCTTCGCAGATGATATGATACTATATGTGGAAAACCCAAAAGACTCCACTCAAAACTGCTAGAACTTGTACAGGAATTCAGTAAAGTGTCAGGATATAAAATTAATGCACAGAAATCAGTTGCATTTCTCTACACCAACAACAAGACAGAAGAAAGACAAATTAAGGAGTCTATCCCATTTACAATTGCATCCAAAACTATAAGATACCTAGGAATAAACCTAACCAAAGAGGCTAAGAATCTATACTCTGAAAACTGTAAAGTACTCATGAAAGAAATTGAGGAAGACACAAAGAAATGGAAAAATGTTCCATGCTCCTGGATTGGAAGAATAAATATTGTGAAAATGTCTATGCTACCTAAAGTAATCTACACATTTCATGCAATACCTATCAAAGTACCATCCTTTTTTTTTTTTCAAAGAAATGGAACAAATAATCCTAAAATTTATATGGAGACAGAAAAGACCTCGAATAGCCAAAGGAATATTGAAAAAGAAAGCCAAAGTTGGTGGCATCACAATTCCAGACTTCAAGCTCTATTACAAAGCTGTCATCATCAAGACAGCATGGTACTGGCACAAAAACAGACACATAGATCCATGGAACAGAATAGAGAGCTCAGAAATAGACCCTCAACTCTATGGTCAACTAATCTTTGACAAAGCAGGAAAGAATGTCCAATGGAACAAAGACAGCCTCTTCAATAAATGGTGTTGGGAAAATTGGACAGCCACATGCAGAAAAATGAAATTGGATCATTTCCATACACCACACATGAAAATACACTCCAAATGGATGAAGGACCTCAATGTGAGAAAGGAATCCATCAAAACCCTTGAGGAGAACACAGGCAGCAACCTCTCCTACCTCAGTCGCAGTAACATCTTCCTAGGAACATCACCAAAGGCAACGGAAGCAAGGGCAAAAATGAACTATTGGGATTTTATCAAAATCAAAAGCTTTTGCACAGCAAAAGAAACAGTTAACAAAACCAAAAGACAACTGACAGAATGAGAGAAGTTATTTGCAAATGACATTCAGATAAAGGGCTAGTGTCCAAAATCTATAAAGAACTTAGCAAACTCAACACCCAAAGAACAAATAATCCAATCAAGAAATGGGCAGAAGACATGAACAGACGTTCCTGCAAAGAAGACATTCAGATGGCCAACAGACACATGAAAAAGTGCTCCATGTCACTCGGCATCAGGGAAATACAAATCAAAACCACAATGAGATTATCACCTCACACCAGTCAGAATTGCTAAAATTAACAAGTCAGGAAATGACAGATGCTGGTGAGGATGCGGAGAAAGGGGAACCTCCTACACTGTTGGTGTGAATGCAAGCTGGTGCAACCACTCTGGAAAACAGCATGGAGGTTCCTCAAAATGTTGAAAATAGAACTACGCTATGACCCAGCAACTGCACTACTGGGTATTTACCCTAAAGATACAAACGTAGTGATCCGAAGGGGCACGTGCACCCCAATGTTTATAGCAGCAATGTCTACAATAGCCAAACTATGGAAAGAACCTAGATGTCCATCAACAGATGAATGGATAAAGAAGACGTGGTATATATACACAATGGAATACTATGCAGCCATCAAAAGAAATGAAATCTTGCCATTTGCGACGACGTGGATGGAACTAGAGGGTATCATGCTTAGCGAAATAAGTCAATCGGAGAAAGACAACTATCATATGATCTCCCCGATATGAGGGAGAGGAGATGCAACATGGGGGGTTAAGGGGGTAGGAGAAGAGTAAATGAAACAAGATGGGATTGGGAGGGAGACAAACCATAAGTGACTCTTAATCTCACAAAACTTAGGGTTGATGTGGGGAGGGGGGTTGGGAAAGGGGGTGTGGGGTTATGGATATTGGGGAGGGTATGTGCTATGGTGAGTGCTGTGAAGTGTGTAAAGCTGGCGATTCACAGACCTGTACCCCTGGGGATAAAGGTATATTATATGTTTATTAAAAAACAGATGATAAAAATCAGAGCTTAGAGAGAGATTAAGGATATTCTCCAATATTACATAGCTAGCCAGATGACGAAATAAGTTGTTGAAACCAGAAAAGACATCATAGTGCACAGCATTTAAACCTTCAAGAAATAGTAGTCATTGGTGTTACTGATTTTATTATGATTTTTAGTTTGCACCTTATGCTCTTTACACTGAAATGACTGAAAGATCTTATATTTTTTAATTTTTTATTTCTATTCAGCATAACAGTATTCACTGTTTTTGCACCACACCCAGTGCTCCATGCAATCCGTGCCCTCTCCAATACCCACCACCTGTTCCCCCAACCTCCCACCCTCCACCCCTTCAAAACCCTCAGATTGTTTTTCAGAGTCCATAGTCTCTCATGGTTCACCTCCCCTTCCAATTTCCCTCAACTCCCTTCTCCTCTCTAACTCCCCTTGTCCTCCATGCTATTTGTTAGGCTCCACAAATAAGTGAAACCATATGATAATTGACTCTCTCTGCTTGACTTATTTCACTCAGCATAATCTCTTCCAGTCCCGTCCATGTTGCTACAAAAGTTGGGTATTTATCCTTTCTGATGGAGGCATAATACTTCATAGTGTTTATGGACCACATCTTCCTTATCCATTCGTCCGTTGAAGGGCATCTTGGTTCTTTCCACAGTTTGGTGTCCGTGGCCATTGCTGCTATAAACATTGGGGTACACATGGCCCTTCTTTTCACTACATCTGTATCTTTGGGGTAAATACCCAGTAGTGCAATTGCAGGGTCATAAGGAAGCTCTATTTTTTTAATTTCTTGAGGAATCTCCACACTGTTCTCCAAAGTGGCTGCACCAACTTGCATTCCCACCAACAGTGGAACAGGGTTCCCCTTTCTCCACATCCCCGACAACATATTTTGTTTCCTGTCTTGCTAATTTTCACCATTCTAAGTGGTGTAAGGTGGTATCTCAATGTGGTTTCAATTTGAATCTCCCTGATGGCTAGTGATGATGAACATTTTTTCATGTGTCTGATAGCCATTTGTATGTCTTCATTGGAGAAGTGTCTGTTCATATCTTCTGCCCATTTTTTGATATGATTATCTGTTTTGTGTGTGTTGAGTTTGAGGAGTTCTTTTTGTCTGTACTGTCATTTGCAAATATCTTCTCCCATTCCGTGGGTTGCCTCTTTATTTTCTTGACTGTTTCCTTTGCTGTGCAGAAGCTTTTGATTTTGATGAAGTCCCAAAAGTTCATTTTCGCTTTTGTTTCCTTTGCCTTTGAAAACAGATCTTGAAAGAAGTTGCTGTGGCTGATATCGAAGAGGTTGAAGCAGTGATCAAAAACATCCCAAAAAACAGGAGCCCAGGACCTGATGGATTCCCTGGGGAATTCTACCAAACTTTCAAAAAAGAAATAACACCTCCTGAAGCTGTTTCAAAAAATTGAAGCAGAAGGCAAATTTCCAGACTCTTTCTATGAAGCCAGCATTACCCTGATCCCCAAACCTTTGGTAGGAAAAGACCCTACGAAAAAGGAGAATTTCAGACCAGTATCACTGATGAATATGGATGCTGAGATTCTCAACAAGATCCTAGCAAACAGGATCCAAGAGCACATTAAAAAGATTATCCACCATGACCAGGTGGGATTCATTCCTGGGCTACAAGGATGGTTCAACATTCGCAAATCAATCAGTGTGATAGAACAAATTAATAAGAAAAGAGAGAAGAACCACATGGTCCTCTCAATTGATGCAGAAAAAGCATTTGACAAAATCCAGCATCCGTTCCTGTTTAAATCGTTTCAAAGTATAGGGATAGAGGGAACATTCCTGAACTTCATCAAATCTATCTATGAAAGACCCACAGCAAATATCATCCTCAATGGGAAAAAGCTTGCAGCCTTCCCTTTGAGATCAGGAACACGACAAGGATGCCCACTCTCACCACTCTTGTTCAACATAGTATTAGAAGTCCTACCAACAGCAATCAGACAACAAAGAGAAATAAAAGGTATCCAAATTGGCAATGAAGAAGTCAAACTCTCTCTCTTTGCAGATGACACAATTCTTTATATGGAAAACCCAAAAGACTCCACCCCCAAACTACGAGAACTCATACAACAATTTAGCAACGTGGCAGGATACAAAGTCAATGTACAGAAATCAGTGGCTTTCTTATAGAATAACAATGAAAATACAGAAAGATCTTATTTTTATGCATATTATGCATATTATCATACAACCTACTTTGTTTTCTACAGACACTTGTTTTCCTATGACATATTATTTCTGAATGTGTAGTGTATAAATATATATGTACATATATATTTAAAATTCTCATAATCAAAAATTCCAAAGCTCTGCTTTATATATATGTCTATCTCTACTTTCTACTTTACTATAGCATATTATTTCTGAATGTGTAGTGTAGAATATATATACATATGTTTAAAATTCTCATAATCAAAAATTCCTAAGAAGCTCTGCTTTATATATATAGATATATATATATCTCTATCTCAACTTAATATATGCATAGCTCTGCTTATTATTCTGTTTACTGAAAGTAACTCATTTATACTCATTCTCTAAACAACACTATAAAAGTAGGTACTACTGTCACCCTCATTTTACACATGATAAACTGAGACACTGAGAAATTAAACACCTATGCAAGGTGAGACCTGTGGTAAGCGGCACACCTGGTTGCACACCCAGACTGTCTGGTTCCAGAATTCATAAGCTTAGCCTCAGTGATTTATCTACTGCCTCTCAGACACTACTACTTAAAAAGGCACTCATAATAGACACAAGAAAAAAAGCAAACCACTGTATTCTTTGTATAGTGATCTAGACAGTTTCTTGTCAAATGTTGGTTTTCAAACCTGTGACTGTGAAGAAAAAAAAAAGAGACAAAATGCAATCTGAAAGCAGTATACAGTTAAGGTCACATCCCAAGTAAACTGTACAATCTCACAATTAAATTATAGGAATTATAAGATGAAAAGTAAAAATATAGAGTAAAAATAAATGCAGAACAGTTCTCAGCAAGTGGCAATGTCTAGAGCCGTAAGATAGAATCAGCATTTGAGCTTGCTTTTAGGAGCTTTACTGGTACTTCACAGATTATTTTTGTTCCAATCTCCCCAAAGAAATTCTCATCAGATGCAACAAAACTTAGGAATGGAAACACCATGACTTCTATTCAACAATCATAATCCTAGTAAAAACCTATACCACATTATTTTTTTAAATGATTTTATTTATTAATTTGAGAGAGAGAGAGAGAGAGTGCAAGTGAGAGAGCACAAGCAGGGAGAAGGAGAAGCTGACTCGAAACTGAACAGGGACACTGACCTGGAGCTCCACCTCAGGACACTGGGATCATGACCTGAGCCAAAGGCAAGAGCTTAACTGACTGAACCACCTAGGTGCCCCCTATACCACATTATTTAAGGGGGGGGAGGAGCGGGGAAAGTCATGCAGGCAGTTTAAGAAGGCTCTGTTTGTATACATGCAAATTAACTTTTTTTTAAGTTCATTGAAGTATAATTAACAGATTTACTAAGATATTTAAAGTGTACATTGTGGAGATTTTACATACATTGTAAAAGGATTCTTCCCATGTAGTTAATTAACAAATTCATTACCACACATATTTAACTTCTCTGTGTATGATGAAAACATTAAAACTCTACTCTCTTAGCATATTTCAATTGTGCAACACAGTGTTAACATTAGTCACTATGTTTTACTTTGTTTTTACATTTTGCCAGATGTTTTTTTATTCTTCAATCTAAAAACTATTATAGCTTATCAAACCTCAAAGGTAGTAGCTATTACTATATTTTACTTTAAATCCTCACAACTTACTCATCTTATACCTGGTACCCTTTTACCACATTCTCCACATATACACTTATAAATGATACCAGTACTTATTCTTCTCTGTCTAGTTTATTTTACTATGCGAAACGCCCTGAAGGTCCATCTATGTTGTCACAAATGGCAGGACTCCCAGCTTTCTCATGACTATATAATATTCGTGAGTGTGCGTGCATGTGTGTGTGTGTATGTACATCACATCTTCCTATCCATTTATCCACTGGCTGAGATTAGATTGTTTCCACATATTAACTAATTTTGAATAATGCTATGATAAACATGGGAATACAAATATTTCTTTGATATCCTGTTTTCATTTCTTATGGATTTATTGCTGAACAGTGAATTGCTGGATCATAAGATAGTTTTTTTTTTTTTTTTTTTTTTTTTTAAAGAAACCTCCATACTGTTTTTCATAGTGGCTGTACCAATTTACACTCCTACCAATAGTGCACATGGTTTCACTTTTCTTCACATCCCCACCAGCACTTGTTATCACATCTTTTTTCCCCTAAGGATTTATTCATTTATTTTAGAGTGTACACACGCACACGAGTGGTGGGAGGGACAGAGGGAGAGAAGCAGACTCCCCATGGCACAGAGCCCAAGACAGGGCTTGATCTTATGACCCTGAGGATCATGACCTGAGCCAAAACCAAGAGTCAGGTGCTCAACGGACTGAGACACCCAGGCACCCACATCTCTTGTCTTTTTGATGATAATCATTCTAACAGGCATGACTGATACCTCATTGAGTTTTGTCTTACATTACCCTGACGATAGTGATTTAGAGCACCATTTTCACGTACCTGTTGGCCATTTGTATGTCTTCTTTGGATAAGTATCTATTCAATTCCTCTGCCCATTTTTAACTGGATTGGTTTTTTTTGCTGAGTTGTAGACGTTCATTATGTATTTTGGATATCAATCTTTTAATAGATATATAACTTGCAAATATTTTCTACCTTTCAGAAGAATGCCTTTTTCATTGTTAGTGGTTTTCTTTTTTGGTGCACAAGCTTTTCAGTCTGATGTAGTCCCAGTCTTTATTTTTGCTTTGGTTGCTTTTGCTTTTGGCATCAAATCCAAAAATTCATTGCCAAGATCTATGTCATGGAACATACCCCCATGTCTTCATCTAAGAGTTTAACGGTTTTGGGTCTTAAATTCAAATCTTTAGTATATTTAGCACTAAAGTTCAGTATAATTTTTGTGTATTGTAGAAGATCATAGTCTAGTTTCATTCTTTTGCATGTGGTTGTCCAATTTTCCCAACACCCATTTATTGAAAAGACTGTCCTTTCCCCATTGTATATTCTTGGCTCCTTTGCCACAAAGAAATTGACCATATATGCATGGGTTTATTTCCAGACTCTCCATTATTTTCCACTGAAATATATGTATGTTTTTATACCAGTACCATACTGTTTTGATTGCTGCTGCTTTGTAATATAGCTTGAAATCAGGAAGTGTGATGCCTCCAGCTTTGTTCTTCTTTCTCCAGATTGTTTTGGCTCTTTAAAGTCTTTTGTGGCTCCACGCAAATTTTAAGATTGTTCTACTCCTGTGAAAAATAAAATTGGAATTTTGATAGGGGTTGACCAAATCTGTAGATTGCTTTGGGCAGTGTTAACATACTAACAACATTAATTCTTCCAATCTAGGAGCACATTTATTTTTGTCTTCCTTGATTTCTTTCACCAATGTCTTATACTTTTCAGTGTACAGTACTTTCACCTCCTGGGTGAAATTTCTTCCTAAGTATATATTTTTTAAGATTTTGTTTATTTGAGAGAGTGCATGAGCATGGGGAGGGGCAGAAGGAGAAGGGGAAGGAGAAGCCAGCTCCCTGCTGTGAGATGAGCCTCATTTGAGGCTGGATCCCAGGACATTGAGACCATGACCTGAGCTGACATCAGATGCTTAACCAACTAGGCCATGCAGGTGCCCCTCTCCCTAGGTATTTTAATATTTTGATGCAATTATAAATGTGATTATTTTCTTAATTTCTCTTTTGGATAATGTATATATTTTTTTAAGATTTTATTTTATTTATTTGACAGACAGAGATCACAAGTAGACAGAGAGGCAGGCAGAGAGAGAGGAAGGGAAGCAGGCTCCCTGCTTCACAGAGAGCCCGATGTGGGGCTTGATCCCAGGACCCCGGGATCATGACCTGAGCTGAAGACAGAGGCTTTAACCCGCTGAGCCACCCAGGCGCCCCGGATAATGTATATTTTTGTATATTGATTTTGTATCCTGCAACTTCATTGAATTCACTTACTAGTTCTAATAGTTTATTGCTGGAGTCTTTAGGGTTTTCTATATATAATATCATGTAATCTGTGAACAGTTTTATTTTTTCCTCTGCAATTTAAACGCCTTTTATTTCTTTTTCTTGCCTAACTGCTTTGGCTAGGACTTATTTAGTAATCTGTTGAATAAAAGTGACAAGACAGGGCATCACAGTCTTGTTCCTCTCTTAGGAGTATCATGTCAGTTGTAGGCTTATTATATGTACCTTTTTATATTGAGGTACTTTCTCTCTATACTCAAATCACTGGCATTTTTCTTATGAACTGATGCTGATGTTTATCAAAGCATTTTATGTATCTATTGAGATACATGATTTTTCTACTTCATTTTCTTAATGTGGTTTATATATCACGTTGATTGATTTGTGTAAGTTGAACCATCCTTCATCCTTGGAATCAATCCCAATTGATAATGGTGTATGAACCTTTTTTCAATTTGTTTTACTAAAACTTAATTGGGAACTTTTGTGTCTATGTTGAAGAGAGATATTAGTCTATAATTTTCTTGTGGTGTCCTTCCCTGAAGTTAATATCAGAATAATGCTGGCCTCGTAAAATGACTTTGGAAACATTGCCTCCTCTTTTATTTTTCAAACACATTTGAGAAGGATTGATAACAGTTCTTATTTAATTGTTAGGTAGAATTTACCAGTGAAGGCATTTGTTTCTGAACTTTTCTTTGTTGGGAGGTTTTTGATTACTAATTCAATATCCTTACAACTAATTGATCTGTTCAGATTTTCTATTTCTTCCTGCTTCAGTCTTGGTAGGCTGTATGTTTCTGGGGTTTATCTACTTCTCTTAGGTTGTCCCAATTTGTCAGTGTAAAATTGTTCACAGTAGTCTCTCATAACCCTTTGTATTTCTGCGGTATCATTCGTAATGACTCCTCTTGCATACCTATTTTTATTTGAGTCTTTTGTGTTTCTTGTAAGTCTAGATAAAGATTTCTCTATTTTTTAATCGTTTCCAAAAATAACCTCTTAGTTTCATTGATCTTTTCTATTGTCTTTTTAGTCTCTATATCATACACTTCCACTTTGATTTCTATTATTTCCTTCCTTCTACTAACTTTGGGCTTAATTTGTTTTTCTTTTTATGATTCTTTGAGGTATAAAGTTACATTGTTTATTTCAGATCTTTTTTCTTACTAAAGGCATTTAAACATTTTTTTTAAGATTTTATTTATTTATTTGACAGAGAGATCACAAGTAGGCAGAGAGGCAGGCAGAGGGGGAGGGGGAAGCAGGCTCCCAGCTGAGCAGAGAGCCCGATGCAGGGCTCTATTCCCGAACCCTGAGATCATGACCTGAGCTGAAGGCAGAGGCTTAACCCCTGAGCCACCCAGGCACCCCCAGGTTTTTAAATTTTTTTTTTTTAAAGATTTTATTTATTTATTTGAGAGAGAGAGAGATCACAAGTAGGCAGAGAGGCAGGCAGAGAGAGAGGGGAGGAAGCAGGCTCCCCACAGAGCAGAGGGCCCAACGCGGGACTCGATCCCAGGATCCTGGGACCGTGACCTGAGCTGAAGGCAGAGGCTTTAACCCACTGAGCCACCCAAGCGCCCTTAAATTTTTTTAATTTAAATTCAGTTAGCCAACTTATAGCAGATTAGTTTCAGACATAGTGTTCAATAATGCATCAGTTGTGTAGTACACCTAGAGCTCATCACATCACATGCCCTCTTTAATACCTATCACCCAGTCACCCCACCCTTCTCCAGCAACCCTCCCCTCCACCAACCCTCAGTTTATTTCCTATAGTGAAGAGTCTCTCATGGTTTGTCTCCCTCTGTAATGACTTCCCATTCCCTCCCTTCCTCTATTATCCTCTGCACTGTTTCTTATATTCCACATATGAGTGAAAACACATAATTGTCTTTCTCTGATTGACTTATTTTGCTCACCATTATACCCTCCACTTCCATCCACGTCAATGTAAATGGGAAGTATTCATTCTTTCCGATGGCTAAGTAATTGTCATTGTATGTACACACATCTTCTTTATCCATTCATCTGTCATGGACATCTTGGCTCTTTCCACAGTTTGGCTATTGTGGACATTGTTCCTATGAACAATGGAGTGCAAGTGCCCCTCTGGATCACTACATTTGTATCTTTGGGGTAAATACCTAGTAGTGAAATTGCTGGGTCATAGGATAGCTCTATTTTTAACTTTTTGAGGAACCTCCATACTGTTTTCAGAGTGGCTGCACCAGTTTGCATTCTGACCAACAGTGTAAGAGGGTTCCTCTTTCTCCACATCCTCACCAACATTTGTTGTTTTTTGTCTTGTTAATTTTAGTCATTCTGATGGGTGAAAGGTGGTATTTCATTGTGGTTTTGATTTGTGTTTCCCTGATGGCAAGTGATGTGGAGTATTTTTTCACGTGTCTGTTGGCCATTTGTATGACTTCTTTGGAGAAATGTCTATTCATGTCTTCTGACCATTTCTTGACTGGATTATTTATTTTGGGGGTTTTAAGTTTGATAAGTTCTTTACAGATCTTGGATACTAGCCCTTTATTTGATATGTCATTTGCAAATATCTTCTCCCATTACTACAGGCATTTATCTCTATGAATGTCCCCCTCAGAACTACTTTTATTGTATCCCATCTAGTTCTGGTATATCGTATTTCCATTTCCTTTGATATTGAGATTTTTAAAATTTCTCTTGTGATTTCATTAACCCACTGGTTGTTCAGGAGCATGTTTTTTTAATCTCCATGTATTTGTGAATTTTCCAGTTTTCCTCCTATAACTGATTTCTAGTTTCAAACCATTGTATTCAGAAAAAATGGCTGATATGATTTCTATCTTCTTATGTTGTTAAGACTTGTTTTGTGGCCTAATATATGATCTACCCTGAAAAATGTTCCAGGTGCTCTTGAGAAGAATGTGTACTTTTCTGTTCTTAGATGTAATGTCCTATTGAGTCCATCTGATTTAATGTCTCTAAGTCCGATGTTTCCTTAGTGATTTTTGTCTGGATGATCTAGCTATTGTTGAAAAGTAGGGTGCTGTAGTCCCCTAATAATATTGTATTCCTGCCTTCTTTCAGATGTTAAATTTGTGTCATATATTTAGATGCCCCTATGTTAGGTACATAAGCATTTACAATCACTCTATCCTTTTGATGAATTGATACCTTTGTGATTACATAATGACCATATTTTTATTATAGTTTGTGGCTCTGTCTAATGTTGTCTATTCTAATGTAAGTATAGCAACCCCTTTGGGTTTCAATTTTCAGAGAATATGGTTTTCTATACTTTCACTTTCAGTCCATGTGCTCCTTTAAGGAATGCATGATTTTCTTAGAGGCAGCATATAGTTGGGTCTTATTCTTGTAATCATTCAGCCACTCTATGTTTTCTGATTGGAGGATGTAATCCCTTTATATTTAAAAGTAATTGCTGATAGATACGGACTTATTATTGCCATTCTCTTAATTGTTTTCTGCCTTTTTATAATACATCTGTTCCTTCTTTTCCTTGTCTCTTCCATTTTAATTTGAGGATTTCCTATAATAGTCTGTATTGATTCTTTTCCTGTTATCTATTACAGGTTTTTTTTTTTTAAGATTTTATTTATTTATTTGAGAGAGAGAGAGAGAGAGCACAGAGAGAGAGGGAGAAGCAGACTCCCCACTGAGCAGAGAGCCCAGTGTGGAGCTTGATTCCAGGACCCTGAGATCATGACCCAACCTGAAGGCAGACGCTTAACTGATGGAGCCACCCAGGTACCACCTATTACACGTTTTTACTTTGTGGTTACCATGAGGCTTATATGACATCTTATATTTATAACAGTCCACTGTAACCTATAACAACTTAATTTCAAATGCAGACCAGAGCTCTATATAGTTATTCTCCCCTGCCACGATGTTTTTGATGTCACAAGTTGTATCTTTTTATCTTGTTTAGCCATTAACAAGTTTTTGTATAGATTTTTGAATACTGTTGTCTTTTAATCTTCACAGTATGTGATTTACCCACCACCATCACCTCATTAAAATATTCTGACATTAACTATATATTTACATTTATCAATGAGATTATACTTTCATGTTTTCCAGTTAATCATTAGTGTCCTTTTGTTTTAGCTTGAACAAGTCTCTTTAACACTTCTTGCAAGGCTAAACTAGTGTTGATGAACTCCCTTAGCTTTTGCAGATGTGTAAAACTCAATTTCTCTTTCAGTTCAGAAGGACAACTTTGGTGGGTAGTGTATTTCTGGTTGGCAGCTTTTGTTTTCTTTTAGCACACCAAATATATCATGCCACTCCCTGCCTGCTTGCCAAGTTTCTGTTAAAAATCCACTGCTGAAAATCCATGGAGGTTACCATATACATAACAAGGTGATTTTTTCTTGCTGCTTCAAAAATTCTCTTCTTGGGATGCCTGGGTGGGTCAGTTGGTTAAGCATCTGTCTGCCTTTGGCTCAGGTCATAATCCCAGGCTCCTGGAATCAAGCCCCACATTGAGCTCCTTGCTCAGCAGGGAGCCTGCTTCTCCCTCTGCCTGCCATTCCCCCTGCCTGTACTTTCTATCTCTCTCTAATAAATAAATAAAATCTTTAAAAAAATTATCTTCTTTAACTTTTCTTGATTTCATCATGTTTCTTGGTGTGGTTCTCTTGAATTCATCTTTTTTATAACTCTGTGGACTTCTTGGATCTAGATGCCCATTTCTTTCCCCAGATTAGGTAAGTTTTCAGCCATTATTTCTTCAATAATCTTTCTACTCCTTTCTGTCTCTCTTCTGGAAAACTATAATGCAAAAATTCATCCACTTGATGGTATCCTTTAAATCCCTTATGGTATCTCCAGTCTTTTCCAATTTTTTCTCTTTGTTCCTGTGTTTGGATGAATTCCACTGCTTATTCTTTTGAGTTCACTGATCTTTTCTTCCAGCCAATCTAGTTTTTTGAATTTTTCTGTTGTTACTGTATTCTTTTCAGGTCTGTGGTTTTTGTTTGGTATATTCTTTTATTTTCATTCTCTTAAAATTCTCACTTTGTTCATGCATTATTCTCCTGACCATAGTAAACATCTTTAGGACTCTTATTTTGAACATTTTGTCAGACAAATCACTTATCTCCATTTATTAAGGTCTGCTTCTGGAGTTTTTCCTTGTTCTTTTTTTGGAACGTATTCCTGTTCATTATCCTTGACTCTCTGTTTTGGTTTCTATGCATTAGGTAAAACAGCCATCTCTTCCAGTCTTTATAAAGTGGTCTTGCGTAGGAGATGAACCTTATTGTTCAGCCTGCCCTGAGCTCTTAGTTGTCTCCCAAATCTTTGCAGAAGTCAAAGCTGCCTTCTTTGTTCTTAGTAGCTCCCAGTAGTTATGGGTGTCAACAACCGGTCGGTGTGCCAAAGGGTAGGATCTCAGTCAGCACGTAGATATAGGCTGACAGAAAGCTGAACCCTTAGCAGCTTTTAATGTATGCAAGCATACTTCTTTCAGGAAAAGACTGGGAGCTGGGCATTTTTCTCTGCTCCCTCTGCTCTGAGTCCTCAGGGGATAGCCAGCTAAGACCTGCTTCCTTGTTTGCTACAGACCCGTGGGATCCATAAACTACAAGTCACCCTAGCCACCAGAGCCAGGAGATCAAGAGATGTACCCTCTGGGAGACACTGAAGACCTACAGTGTGCATAGAGATGTTATCTGATGACCTCCCTGATCTCTGGGGAGGATGGCAGTCAGAATCTAGGTATGTGATAAATTAGAAGCCTGATCCTCACTCAGCAGCAGCTTTTAAAGTACACAAATAAGCAGGTTTCAGGAAAAGACTGGAAGATGGGTGTTATATACTCTTTCTATGCTGAGCTCTGGAAGGAAAACCACATCAAGTCCAAGCCAGGTTAAGAACTATTTCTTTGTTTGCTATAGTCTTGTGGGTCTTGTGGACACAAGCCCTGTTTCAGAGCTAGGTGTTTTGGGGGCTCATTTCTCTAGTGAAAGTCTTAAAAGTTGGGATGCTAGTTATTGGGTTCAAACTCTGCTCCTCATAGAAAACTAGGGAGTTATGAGTTCCCAAAATATTGTATGTCACCATGCCAGGGGTAGGATTTATGGATAGAGTGTATATTATCCTTCCCTACCCTTTTCAATGTGGGTACTTTCTAATTCATCCAATGTATAGCAGTCACTCAATTTCTGGAATTTTTTTCAAGAGGAACTGCTTCATGTGGAGGTACAGATTTGGTGTCTTCATGGGGAAAGTGAGTTCAAGAGGTTCTTATATTGCCATTTTAGATCAGAGCCTTAAAACTGACTCTTTCCAATATAGTCAGCAAAGTTATTTAGAGATAAAATTCAAAACACCAATGAAGAAAAAAAAATTCACTAAGCAAGTTAAGATATTCTAATTATTGTTTATATAAAAATATTGATTGGTAACCTATCTGTAAAGATTCCTGGCATCAACTCAACAGGGCTAAGCATTTCTACAAAAACAATATGAAGTGAAAAAGAATAAAGATTCAAAAATATTCCAACATTTCCAGAAATAAAGCTCATTGAAATATTTTTCATAACCTATATAAGAAAAAATAACTTAAATATAGTATAATATTTTCAAGATTTGCTTTCTCTTAGATATAACAGACATTGTGAAAAATAACCTGATGATAAGAATATGGCTAAGATGATAAGAATATGATCAGAAATATGGCTTTACTATTAACCTACTTAAATATAGGACCAATTTTGCATTGACTTTTATTAGTTATAACTTAAACAGAATGAAGCCATGAGTCAAAAAGATAAAAATTTAAAAAACAACAACAAAAAGTAAGCCCAAAGAGATTGAGTAATATTTCTATATGGGGCAATGCCAGGGTAAAAGGACAATGTTTTCCAACCTTGAAATGCCTACAGCTACTTAACTTGATCCTTACTAGTGAGCCATTAACAGGTTAAAAACAAACAAACAAAAGCAACAAATTCTTCTAATTACTAGTTTATTCATTCTAGTTAAGGAAAATCTATTACTTAGACTCATTTTTATTTTTATTTTTGTTTTGTTTTTCCTTAGCAGCAGTTTATTTCTCAGGTACTCTGTTGTCCTTCTGTGACAAAAGTTGGTGATCTTTTATTGTGAAGATTATCAGGACATCAGTATTCTCAGCAGTTTCATAAGAGTTCACTTCAACAAACCAAATATTTAATGCAAAACTTTCTTTGATCATTATTAGACAGCTAGCTAAGATATTTTCCTCTCTAAACGCATGATGCTCTAAATGCTTTCATTACAAAGTAGCCTATGAATCAAAATACGTTATCTTTTTCCCTCCTTCAGAAGGAGGTCAGCAAACTGCCATCATGGGCAATCTTTTTTTTTTCCCTAGTCAGTTTAGCAAAGTTGGTTCCTATTGTCAACAGTCTTCCAGTTTGAATGCCTGAGACAGACAATCACATCAAATTAACTTTTAATATTTAAACACATTAACTTTAAAGGAATGATCATAAAACAGACATCCCTTATTTAGTTATAATTTAGAAACCACAAGAAAACAATCATTTGCATATTGCTGGAGTTGCTAAGATCATCAACAAAAACTTTATGTCCTCAACTTATTTGAATGTTACCTTCATCTTACTCCTCCCCCTGAGGATTTCCTGGCAGTGACCTTAAACTGCAGCTGCCCTCCCTTCTCTCCTTTCTACCCAAAGGACATGGAGGGCCAGGAAAAGAAAGCCATGAAGGCTTCCAGTCCCCTTATACTCCAGCTGTGAAGCATAGAAGAGGGGGGAAAACAGTCCATCCCTACCCAGAGGCAGGCACCTTCAGGGCTGTACCACACATCCTTTGTAGGCTTGGGCTGAAGGCTACCATTCTTGGTGATTTCAATGGCGACCAGGCTTTGAATACCTCAACCTCCCCAATCCATGAAGTCCTCTTCTGCCTCACTTTAGCCATTCATCTGCCCCACTCATTCTCTAAGTCTTGAAGTTACAAACTGTCTTCTTCCACTAATTCAATTCTGAACACCCATCATTCTTACCTGTCTAATTTATTACCTCTCGTATCAGCACTTTAAATGTGTTTGACCAACCTCTTCCCAATCTAGAATAGGCTGGTGCTACCCCCTCCCATCTCTTTGTACTCCACACCTTGCCTATTCTTATTTCTGACCTTACCTAGCCTAGATTTCGTGGTCCTATATTACAATCACTACATGGAACTTTTATTGACTACTTTCTTTGTACTCACTGGATAGTCTCAAGTACTGCCTGTTCCACATTTGCAGCCCCACAGTTCAATTCATATTGATAGGTTGATCTCAAACTCAAAATGACAACTCCCAATAGAACTGTATCTTGCCAGACAATCCTAATGCACATCCCTTGTCCTCTGACTCCCCCACTACAGAACTATGTCATCTACTCTCTATCCTCATTCCTCCAATGCCATCACCTTGTCATTACTCTCAGCTAATGAAGATATTTTACATTTCCCTGACAAAATGAAGTGATCAGAAAGATCTCACTGCCATATATAGCTATCTGCAACCTGCATCTGAGAAGACTCTGCCCTCCCATCTGTTCACAGATGACTGTCTATGCTCCTGACCCTGCATACCCCTCCATTTGCACACTCCTGTCACTAAATCGGACCAATAGTTATCTTCTCTCCCCTACTGAGGACTTTTTTCCCCTATTAATGGGAAAACATCAATATACAACATATGCTATAATACCCACCCATAAAAAAAACAAAAACAAAAACACACCTCAATCTCCACATTCCTTCTAGTTAACAACCAGTTCTCTACACCTCTTAAAACAAAACTCCATGAAAGAATTTTCTATTCATGCTGTCCTCAGCTTCCCTTTTTCCACTCTCACTTAAACCCACAATAGTCTGGCT
Source organism: Enhydra lutris kenyoni (assembly GCF_002288905.1). Classification (NCBI taxonomy): domain Eukaryota; kingdom Metazoa; phylum Chordata; class Mammalia; order Carnivora; family Mustelidae; genus Enhydra; species Enhydra lutris. Next base: position 18,701,861 of record NW_019154125.1, read on the forward strand.
TAGCCCAACCATACCACCAAGAAAGCCCTATATTCCTTATCCTCCACAGTGAAACCCAGCACCGTCCATCACAGTTGGTGCCCTTTTTCCTTTTCAAAAGCACATCTTCACCTAACTTCCAGGACACCGCACTCTCTTAGATTTAATTTTTCCTATAGCAGCCTCTTCCTCTGGGCTCCAACCACTGCAAAGTGCCTAAGGCTCAGGTCTCACAGACAGATATTCCTTTCAATCTGCATTTGATCTCCTGCAAACTGACCCTGCTGGTGCTTTAAAACCATCTGGACATGGGAGCCTACATCTACCACCAGCACAGTCACTGAGATTCAGACCCATATCTTATTCAGATATATAAGGTACAAATGAACATGGTCAAAAGCCTCATGATTTCTTTCATCAATGTCTTATAATTTTCAGTAAAGAGCTCTTTCACCTCTTTGGTTAAATTTATCCCTAACTATTTTACTATTTTTGATGCTATTGTAAATGAGATTTAACTTATTTTTCTGTTAATCAGTTGCTAGGGTACATACAGATCTCCTACTGAATTTTGTATGTTCATTTCATATTGTGCAACTTTACTGAATTCATTGATTAGATCTAACAGTTTTTCAATGGAGTCTTTAGGATTTTCTATGTATAGAATCATGATGAAAAAATTGCAGACAAGACAAATATATGGAAAGACAGCCAATGTTCATGGATTAGAAGAATTAATTTGTTAAAATATCCACAACTACCCAAAGACATCTATAGATTCAATGCAATCCCTATCAAGATTCCAATGGCATTTTCACTGAAACAGAAAAAGCAATCTTAAAATGTATATGGAACCACAAAAACCCCAAATAGACAAAGCAATCCTGAGAAACTACAACGAAGTGGAAAATATCACACATACTGATTTCAAGCTATATGATAAAGCTGTAGTAATCAAAACAGTATGGTATTGGCATAAAAACGGACATACAGACAAATGGAACAGAATACAAAGCCCAAAATATACCCATGTATACAGAGTCAAATAAAATTTGCTAAAGCTGCCAAGAATACAAGTAGAGAAAAGACAGTCTCTTCAGTAAATGGTGCTGGGAAAATTGGATATTTACATGTAAAAGAATGAAACTAGACTCCTATTCTTATATGACTCATAAAAATTAACTCAAAGTGGATTAAAAACTTAATCCATAAAACCACAAAACTAGAAGAAGAAAATATAGGGAAAAAGCTCCTTGACGTGGGTCTTGGCAATAATTTTTTGGATGACACTTAAACCACAGGAATAAAATGAACAGGTGGGACTACAATCAAACTAAAAAGCTTCTGCACGGCAAAAGAAATAATCAACAAAATGAAAAGGCAGCCTACAGAATAAGAGAAAATATTTCCAAATCACATACTTGATAAGGAGTTAATATACAAAATACATAAAGAATTTATACAACTGAATAGCAAAAAAAAATCCCTCAAATGGGCAAAGAACCTAAATAGACATTTTTCTTTCTTTTTTTTTTTTCAAAGATTTTATTTATGTATTTGACACAGAGAGGGAGATCACAAGTAGGCAGAGAGGCAGGCAGAGAGAGAGGGGGAAGCAGGCTCCCCGCCGAGCAGAGAGCCCGATGCGGGGCTCAATCCCAGGACCCGGGGATCATGACCTGAGCCGAAGGCAGAGGATCAACCCACTGAGCCACCCAGGCGCCCCTAGACATTTTTCTTAAGAAGATATTTAAATGACCAACAAGTACAGGAAAAGGTATTCAACATCACTAATCATTAGGAATATGCATATCAAAACCACAATGAGAGACATCACCTCACATTTGTCGGAATGATTACTCCAAAAAGGCAAGAGATAACAAATTCTTGTTAATATATGCAGAAAAAGAAAGTCTTGGGCACTGTTAATAGAAATGTAAGTTGGTGTAGCCTCTATGGAAAACAGTATAGTGGTTCCTCAAAAAATTAAAAATGAACTACTATATGATCCAGCAATTCTTCTGCTAGGTATATACCTGAAGGAAATGAATCACTATTTTGAAGAGGTATCTGCACCCGCATGTTGACTGCAGCATTATTTACAATAGCCAAAAAATGGAAACAACCTGGCAATCCATTGACTCCCAGGATATAGATGAATGGATATAGAAAATGCGGTACACACACACACACTGACCGGATTATTCAGCCACAAAAAAGAACGAACTCCTGTCATTTGTGGAAACATGCTGGACCTTGAGGGCATTATGCTAAGTGGAATAAATAAGACAGAGAAGTATACATACATACTGTATGATCTCATTTACATGTGGAATCTAAAAACAAAACAAAACAAAACAAAAACAAAAACAAAAAAACCCCACCACAAACTCATAGAGAAAAAGATCAGATTTATGGTGACTACAAGTGGTGGTGGGGGGCAGAAGTGGAGGAAGGTGGTCAAAGAGTACAAACTTTCAGTTATGAAATAAGTAAGTATTGGACATGTAATGTACAACATGAGGACTTTGGTTAACACTGCTGTATATTATATTGGAAAGCTGCTAAGAGAGTAGATCCTAAAAGATCTTATCATAAGGAAAAAGATTTTTTTTTTCTTTTTTTTTTTTTGGTATCTATATGAGTTGATGATGTTAACTAAACTTATAGTGGTCATCATTTCACAATATATGTAAGTCAAGTCATTAGGCTTAAACAGTGCTGTATAACATTTATATTTTCATAAGACTAAAAGAAAAAAGAACACAGGAAGTGTAAAAGGACATTATTACTACTAAAAACACAGACAAACCTTCTACTTTTAAAAAGTAATGGGGTGGGTGGATGACAAAATATGACCAACTGACAGAACTGACCACGCAAAATAGAAAGCTTCATACATTCTTGCCAAACACCTGTACACATATAAAAGAGTTCAATGCCAAATAGCAAAGATAGTGGGGGAAAACCCAATTTTTGTTTGAAAGTATAGAAGCAAATCAATAATAAAAACTCAGACCCCAGTACAGAAACTGTACAAACAATGTATATGGCTAATTTACAATAAAGGTAAAGGCTAACAATTCCCTCCCTCAAAAAAAAAAAAAAAAAGGCCTCATGATTTTCTCACCTAGAAAAACCAAACCAACCAACCAAACAAACAAACAAAAAGAAAAACCAGATAAAACAAAACCATCTGATCCCCTGCACCACCCTCTTGCCTCACCTTAGGTGATGTCAGCTCCATGAAATGCCCTTCCCCACACCTCTTAGCCAGTCTTGATTCCTCTTTTTCTGATTTCTTTCCATAAAGTTTATCTTCTTTTTTTATTACTTCTACTTTACTTCTTGGGTCTCATCACACACTCCCCTACAGAGTCAATGCTTTAGTTGCTATGCCTCCAGGATAAGCAACAGTGTTCAGCACATAGTAGGCCATCACTAGGGTTCGGGACATGGCTTTCTGTGATTACGTGGCATCAACTTCAACAAGGGCATTCAAATCCCTTTAACTGTCTTCCTTTCCCGCTCTTTCTAGAGACTAATACAGACCACCACCATCCTTTTTTGACACTTTAAATTTCTCTACTTTGGGCATAAGGCCTTCGGAGTTATTTTATTATATATATATATAGATGTATATATATATGGAATAGACATGAAGTAACCCACCATGCTACATCCATTCCAGTAGACTCCGTGGCATCCTAATGCTTGTCCCTCCACTCCTACACTTAAGACAGGCCTCTTCTTTCCTGATCCCACCACCCCACGTCCTTCCCTGGACACTGACAGAGCAATTATCCCTAACCACACTGTCTCCACTGGGTCTTCCTCGTTATTTTCTAAATAGGACTCATCTTGCCTCTGATGACTCTTTTGGACCCAAGATCCCTTTCAAGCCACTAGCAGCTAATCTCTACATCTGACTTCTCGCCTAAAATCTCAGTTCTAGCAGAAGAACCACAGCACTGTCTCCACTCTTTGTCTTGGATACTCCTTGAACTATGGGTCTCTGGCTTCTGCCCCTGCTAGCTCACTAACATTGCCATTGAGTTTTTAGTATACATTGTACCTGCTCCCTCTTGACATAAACATTTCCTAAACAGATCCAAACCTGTGTTTTTCATTGCCACATTTACTCTTTCTACTGAAACTCCTTTTTCTTTCAAACTCTCCACTAAGTTTCCTTTTGTGGCACTGGTTCCCACAAGTTCTCACTTTCATTGAAATTTTCTTTTCATTGTTTTGCTCTAATTTAAAACACAAATTAACCATATATTACAGAGTTGGGACACAGCTCTTAGAAGGCATACTCCTATCCCCTTCACATGTTCTGCATGACCTCCCCCCATAGCCTGGCCCTTGTGGTTATTCATATACATAAAGCCAGTTTCCTATCTTTGCTATCTTTGCTGTGTCTTTGCTCTCTCATACATCTTTGCATTTGCAAGTGTTCCCTTGGACAATCTCTGTAACCATATTTGTAAAAATAATCTGAATATATTTATTTCTATTTCTCTCTTTATAATATAACTTATTCAAAAACAGGAATCATCTTAATACTTGTCTTAATTGTCTAAGTATCTGGAATACTGATGCTCAATAAAATCTGATAAACCCAAATAACCAATCCCATTAAGGAAGTAGTCATGTCAGCTGTTATGACTGAAACAGTGAATGCCTGACTTGGATAAACAGTTCCCTAAATCATTTCCAGAAATGAGAACTTCCCCAAGTAAACAAGTTTAAGTATTTTTAAATTAACATTTTAGGTATTTGGATTTAAAAGAAAGATATCAACTTTAAAAAAACAGTATTTTTTAAAAAAAGGTGTAATTTAACCTCAAAAGCTTCTTCTTGTTTGCTGATGTTTCTGAAGTCCTCGGAAACATCTGTTTCTGGGGTGTGTACAAAGTGGTCTCTGCAGATTTCACCTTCTGCTTTATAGGTCTCTCCAGTATCCGTCTATCATCAGATTCAAAATCCATGTGGTATTTGAGAGAAGATTCTGAATCAATGGAGTCATCCTCCTTTTCACTATCTGATGAATATTCCAAAATTTCTGTAGAACTCTGAAAAATATTAAAAGAAATGCAATTAAATCTGGAGAACTCTTTATTCAAGTCCATATTTACATGTCCTTTTATTCCATTATCTTCTGGTTATATTCACTGAAATAACTTTGTAAATAGTTACTTATAGGTTAAACTTTTATTCTGAAATTACTATCGATAGGTCCTATTTAAGAATATGAGTCACTTGGGGCGCCTGGGTGGCTCAGTGGGTTAAAGCCTCTGCCTTCGGCTCAGGTCATGATCCCAGAGTCCTGGGATCAAGCCCCGCATCGGGCTCTCTGCTTAGCGGAGAGCCTGCTTCCCCCTCTCTCTCTGCCTGCCTCTCTGTCTACTTGTGATCTCTGTCTGTCAAATAAATAAATAAAATCTTTAAAAAAAAAAAAAAAAAAGAATATGAGTCACTGCCTCTTTTTCCTAACATTTCCTAAAATGTTTCTTACTTTCTTCTACTCAATTTCCAATTCAAAAATTTTTTTTGAAAAATGGATTATAAAATTGGACATAATATCACATAAGGAATCCTAGACAGAAGAATCAAAACTTCTTCTGTTGATGTCTCCTTTCTTTACTTAAGACACATGCTAAAATATTTAAGCGTGGTAGGTATTTTATTTTCCCATTACTTTGTATTGCAGATCAGGTCCATTTTGTTCTAGTATCACCAACAATTTATCCTTCAAAATTCTAAAAATTTCCAGTGTATTAGTAAGCTCTTCTCATTTAATATCCTTACAAAATAATAAATTTTATTAAAATAATTTAATAATAAATTTCTTAATAAATTTACTGATTTATCAATAAATGTAGTAATTTAATTACTAAATTATTTATTTATTAATAATTTAATAATAGATTATTAAATGAAAACAGTACACTTAGATGGAATGGATCTTTGTTGGGTAGACATGGGGTCTCCCATGAGGAGCCCTGTCTATTTTGATGGGTCAACATGGACTGTGTCCCTGGCACTGTAGCAGACACTTGGTTAAAGAGAATGAAGAGGATATAAGTGTATGAGGGTTATTGTTGGTAGTTACATGGGTGTGTGTGAACTGGTGTGTGAGTGTGCAGGGTAGCACTAGAGCTTTCATCATTTGCTAATCTAAATATAAAACAAGAAGTTTACTATATTTGGTCTTTTCTGAGGATTCTATAGTTAGGTCTTTTTTAAGAGCTTAAAAAAGGACATCACTCATTCCTTACCTCCAAAAAACTGCCTGGGTAGTCACCTGTTACTAGGCACATTTGAAATAAGAAAACGTAAATGAAAAAAGTTCTCAAACAAATAGCTCTCAAACAAATTCACAATCTCAGCTGCATGCTTAAATTACTGCAGGTAGCTGATAACCCACTAATAAGCACTAGACTCACATGTTTTCCCCACAGCACAAATTCTGAATAAATATTAACAACAGGCCACAAAAAAAAAAAACCCACAAAGCAGTTTAGACTAAAAATTAACTTACTTGAAACTAAAAATCTGTATACACTACTTGAGAACTCCAAACTCAATTCATCTTTTTGTTACGAAAAGTCTTTCCTTTTAGTACCCTAAAGTTTTACACTTCATTCCAGAGCAGGGCTTCTTAACCTCAGTACAACTGCCATTTGGACTGGATAATGTGGTAGGAAGTCTCTTGTACACTGTAGGGTTGTTTAGCAGCATACCTAGCTCCTACCAACTAGATGATAACAGCATGGTCTCACCAATCATAACTATCAAAAAGGGCTTGAGACATTGCTAATGTCCCCTGGAAGACAAAATCACCCTTAAGTATGAACCGTTATCCTGGAAAAATGTCAGCAAATAGTCAACCACATTTGGCCTGTGCTGGAGACTCACATCCAGAAGTGAAGGGAACACAGGACTTCATAGGGATGGAGAGGTCAGAACGAAATGCACTAGTTCCCCCTTCTCTGAGGGGATACATTCCAAGACCCTCAGTAAATGCCTGAAACTACATGGTACTGCATCCTATACAGACTGTTTTTTCATATACATACATACCAGAAATAAAACTTAACGTGTAAATTAGGCACAATAAGAGATTAATAATAACTAGTAATAATATAGAATTATAATAAAATTTATGTGAATGTGGTCTTTCTCTCAAACTCTTATAGTACTGTACTATAAGTACATCACAAGAAGAAGTACCCTTCTTCTTTCTCTCAAACTCTTTCTCTCAAACACTTATAGTACTGTACTGCAAGTACATCACAAGAAGAAGTACCCTTCTTCTTGGGATGATAAAATGCCTACTTGATGAGGTGAAGTGAGGTAAATGATATAGGCACGAGTCATAGTGTTAGGCTACTAACGACCTTCTGATGATAAGTCAGAAGGAGGATCATCAGCTGCCAGACTGTGGTTGATCCCAGGTAACAAACCATGAAAACTGAAACCACAGATAAGGCGGATTACTATAGTTATAAAACAATGTGGTAGAAGGATTGTAACTGAAGTATTGCTCAGGCTCTACCGGGAACATGTAAGAAGAACAAAGAAATCCAGGTGGGGCACAGGAAGAAGGGAAGAACTGCCACTTAAAGCTGAATGCTAAGTGTAAGTTAATTAGACAGAAAGAGGAGCAAGTACATCCCAGGGAAAAGGAACAGGAAGAACACGAATATGAGGCCAGAGAGAACAGAGCACATGCAGGAAAATCTACAAGCAGCAGCCAAGAGAGGCTGTATGAGGACCCTGAAAACAACAGCAGGGCATTTGGCTTTATTCAGAGGCAGTGGGGCAATCACTGGCAATTTCCACAAGGGCTAATAAAATCAGATATTAATAGGAAATGATCATCCAAAATACATTCTGAACAGCAGACTCTAATATGGGAGAGAGAAGGTACCAAAGACACTAATAGGAAAGCAGCTGGCTAGAAGTTCTTCATAATCAAAGCAGAACACAAAGAGGATGTGAGTGGGAGTAAGAATAGGAGAGGTACACTTGAAAGAAAATAAGGGAAGAGATGTAACCACACTTGAAGATTCTCACATATGAGAAAGCAAAGTGAAGACAGATTCAAAGAAGACCCTAAGCCTCTGTTTGGGTAACCAGAAAAGTGTGCTCACCTAGAAAGGGAATTCAGAAAATAATCAGAGTGATAGTTGCTGATATACATTTGGTTTTCAAATGTTAATGTTCTGATGCCTATAGAATAGCTGAGGTAAAAGTGGCCAATAGGTAGCGGCTTTAAAGGTCTGGAGTTTTAATAAAGTGATATGGGATAGAGATATAAATTCAGGAATCATCAAAACAGAAACTGTGCATTAAAGTATGTGAGTTGGAAAAGACCATTCTTCTGAATTCTGTAGAAGTGAGAAGAGAAGGTCCAGGCTAGAACCATGGGAATACCATCAACATTTAAGCTATATTCAGGTGAGAGGAGACAGAAAAGGGTTTTGGATTTGAGAAAAAAAGATTGCACAGCTATAAGAAAACTATGAGACCTTACAAATAGTGCACTATGAAGAATAAATGATGCAAAATGGCCCAGCCACTTTGGAAGACAGTTGGCAGTTTCTTACTAAACTAAATATACTCTTACAAGATAATCCAGCAATCATTCTCCTTGGTATTTACCCAAAGGAGTTGAAAACTTATATCCACACAAACACCTGCACACAGTTGTTTAGATCAATTACTCATAACTGCCAAAACATGGAAGCAACCAAGTTGTCTTTCAGTAAATGAATGAGTAAACTGTGGTACATTCACACAACGGAAAAGTATTCAGCACAGTAGAGAGGTGAGCTATCAATCCATGAAAAGACAAGGAAGAACCTTAAATGCATATGACTAAGTGTAAGAAGCCAAATGAAAAAGGTTACATACTGTATGATTCCAACTATATTACATAAAAAAAAAAAAAAAAAAACAAACCTGTGGAGACAACAAACAGATTAGTGATTGCAAGCAGTTCTGAGGCAAAGATGAAGAGGCAGAGTATTCTTGGACAGTGAAAATACTCTGTATGATATAGTGATGAATATATGTCATTATGCATTTGTTCAAGCCCACAGAATGGACAAAACCAAAAGTAAACCTTAACATACACTATGGACTTTGGATGACTATGACACGCCAATGCAGGTTCATCAATTTTAACAAATGTGCAATTCTGGTAAGAGATGTTGATAATGGGGGAGGCTATAGATGCGACAGGGCAAGAGGTATACAGCAAGTCCCTAGGCCTTCCTCTCAATTACTGTAAACATAAAACTGCTCTAAAAACATAAGTCAAAAAAACAAAAATAGGAATAAATGGAAGGGAAGGTGAAAAGAGGTGACTTAATTCTTTCAGGAAGCTTGGAAATGCTTATTTTAATTTCTTTCAAAAATAGAAAAGACAGCATAAAAATACACATCTGCCCAGCTATGCACATGTATGACAAAGCTGAAGTTAAAATCATGACAATGAAAGTGTACTCCAGACTCCAGTGTATCTTCCAACCACAACCATGAACTTTAAATGAATTTCCTCAAGGAAGAATTCAATAGCATTAAGATTGGTAAGATTCAACAGAAATTTAGGTAGTACTTTGGAATTTCATGGCACCATGACAATCAGTTTTAGGCAGTTTTGGTTTAGGCAGTCACAACTTTAATGAGAACTAGCTAATATAAAAGAGTATATTGAATGCCTACTACCCTCACATGCTCCCTAAGCTGCTATAGCTAATACAAGGAAATTTTCAAGTCTATCCTTGCTCTCGTGTACTTATAATCAATTTAAAAACTGAAACAAGTAAAAACCAGACTAAAAATACATAGCAGTATTTGAATAATTCCAGACACATTTGGAATACAACAGATATAGGAATGGAACTCTCCTTGAGCTGAAAATTCCTGAAGAATGTGTAGAAAGTCTCACATGGACACAGAAAGGAACTAAAGCTCACCAGACACCACCTGTTTTAGCCCAAGCCTGACAGTAAGGAACACAAATTAATTCTTTCAGAAAGGATGGGGTGTGCATATGCACACACAAGTGTGTGTGGGTGTGTGCATCCAGCTACATTGGAAAACAGTGTGGAGGTTCCTCAAAAGGCTAAAAATAGAGCTACCCTATGACCTAGCAATTGCACTACTGGGTATTTACCCCAAAGATACAGATGTAGTGAAATGAAGGGCCATATGCACCCCAATTTTCATAGCAGCAATGTCTATAATAGCCAAACTGTGGAAGGAGCCAAGATGCCCTTCAACAGACAAATGGATAAAGAAGATGTGGTCCACACGTATAATGGAATATTACTCAGCCATCAGAAAGGATGAACACCCAACTTTTGCATCAACATGGATGAAAATGGATTATCCTAAGTGAAATAAGTCAAACAGAGAAAGACAATGATCATATGGTTTCACTCATTTGCAGAACATAAGGAATAGCATGGAGGACATTAGGAAAAGGAAGGGAAAAATGAAGCGGGGGAGATCAGAGGGAGAGAAGAACCATGAAAGACTATGGACTCCGGGATACAAACTGAGGGTTTTAGAGGGGAGGTGGGTAAGAGAACGGGTGAACCTGGTGATGGGTATTGAGGAGGGCACAGAGTGCATGGAGCACTGGGTGTTATACACAAAAAATGAATCATGGAACACTACATCAAAAGTAATGATTTACTGTATGGTGACTAACATAACATAATAAAAATTAAAAAAAAATTAAAAGAAACGGTGAAATTAATTATGACCATATATCAAAGGATTACTATTTCTTGTCTAATCGCTCACCAAAATCACCTTTAGAAGTTCCCTCACTGTAACTCAAAATTCTTCTTGGCTCTACTCATTACCCAGTTCCAAAAGCACTGCCACATTTTAAGGTTTTGGTTATAGCAAAATCCCATTTCTTGGTACCAATTTCTGTTTAAGTCTGCTCAGTCTGCCATAAAAAAATAACATAGACTAAGTGGCTTAAAAAATAGACTTTGAGATCTGTGAAGACTGGGAAGTCCAAGATCAAGGTGTGAGTCAATTTGGTTGGAATTGAGAGCTCATCCTAGCTTGCTGATGGCCACTTTCCTGCTGTGTCCTCAAAGGGCAGAGAGAAAGAGTGATCTCCCTCATGTCTGTCTCTCTTTTAAGATTTTATTTATTTATTTGGGAAGGAGAGAGCACATGAGTGAGGGAGTAAGAGAGAACATGAGCAGGAGGAGGGGGAGAGGGAGAAGCAGACTCTCCATTGAGCAGGGAGCCTGACACCAGGCTTGATCCCAGGATGCTAGGACCATGACCTGAGCTGAAAGCAGACTGACTGAACTACCTAGGTGCCCCTCTTCATGTCTCTTCTTATAAAGGCAGTAATTTCATCATGAGGGACCCACCCTCATGACCTAGTCACCCCCAAAGGCTCCATCACCAAATACTATCCCAGTTAGAGGGTTTTAATATATGAATTTTGGGGAAGGGAACAAAATTCAGAACAACGCAATCTTCTTACATAGTTTTAAAGTTTTTTTTTTTTTTAATTCCAATTAGTTAACAAGCACTGTCATATTATTTTCAGGTATACCATAGAGTAATTCAAAAATTCCACATATTACCTGATGCTTATCACAACCGCACTCCTTATCCCCATCACCTATTTCACCCACCTCCACCATCCTCCTCTCTGGTAATCATCAGTTTGTTCTCTATAGTGAAGAGTCTTGGTCTGTCTCTGTCTCTCTTTTTTGTTTTCCCTTTACCTCTGTTCATTCCATATAGGAGTGAAATTATATGGTATTTATCTTCCTCTCCCTGACTTATTTTGCTAGCATTATATTCTGTACTTCCACTAATATTATTCTTTATAGCTGAATTAACATTCCATTGTATACATTTACAACCATTGCATACATTTACATTGTCTATATACATCTTTATCCATTTATCAGTCATTTTAGGTATTGAGTTATATAAGTTCTTTATATATTTTGGATACTAACTCTTTACCAAATATGTCATTTGCAAATATCTTCTCCTATTCCACAGGTTGTCTTTCAGTTTGTTGATTGTTTCCTTTGCTATGCAAAAGTTTTATTTTGATTAAGTCCCAAAAGTTATTTATTCCTTTGTTTCCCTGGCCTCAGAAGACATATCTAGAAAAAAGTTGCTACTTGTGTTCTCTTCTAGGATTTATATGGCTTCAGGTCTCACATTACAGTCTTTAATCCATCTTGAATTTATTATTGTGTATGGTGTAAGAAGTGGTCTAGTTTCATTTTTTTACATGTAGCTCTTCAATTTTACCAACACTGTTTGTTAGAGACTGCCTTTTTCCCATTGGATATTCTTTCCTGTTTTGTCAAAGATTAATTGACCAAATAGTTAAGAGTTCATTTCTGGATTCTCTATTTTGTTCCACTGATCTGCTGTGTCGATTTCTGTGCCAGTACCATACTGTTTTGAAACTACATGTTTGTAATAGAACTTGAAATCCAAAATTGTGATGTCTCCAGGTTTGCTTTTCTTTTTCAAGATTGCTTTGGCTATTCCAATCCAGGGGTACAAAATGTTTTTTCCATTTCTTTTGTGTCATCTTCAATTTATCAGTGTTTCATAATTTTCAGAGTACAGGACAGGTCTTTCATCTCTTTGGTTAGGTTTATTCCTACGTATTTTATTATTTTTGGTGCAATTGTAAAAATGGGATAGTTTTCTTAATTTGTTTCAATACTGGTATATAGAAATGCAACAGATTTCTGTGCATTGGTTTTTATCCTCCACCTTTACTGAATTTGTGTATCAGTTCTAGCAATTTTTTGGTGGAGTCTTTTGGGCTTTCTACATAGAATATCAAGTCATTTGCAAACAGTAGAAGTTTGATTTCCTCAGTGCCAATTTGGATGCCTTTTATTTCTTTTTGTTTTCTGACTGCTGTGGCTAGGACTTCTGGTACTATGTTGAATAAAAGTGGTGAGAGAGGACATCCTTGTCTTATTCCTGACCTTAGCGGAAAAGCTCTCAGTTTTCCCCCATTAAGGATGATGTTAGCTGTGGGCTTTTCATATATAGCTATTATTATGTTGAGGTATGGTTCTATATTGCTGTGGGCTTTTATTATGAATGGATGTTGTACTTTGTCAAATGCTTTTTCTCCATCTATTGAAATGATCATATGTTTCTTATCCTTTCTCTTATTCATGTGGTGTATCCTGATGATTGATTAATGAATATTGAATAAATCCCACTTGATTGAGGTGAATGATTTTTTAATGTATTGGATTCTTTTTGCTTTTATTTTATTGAGAATTTTTGCATCTCTATTCATCAGAGATAATGACCCGTATGTCTCGTTTGTAGTGGTGTCTTCATCTGTAGCGGTATCTTTGGTATGAAGGTAATGCTGGCCATAGGATGAATTTGGAAGTTTTCCTTTCACTATTTTTTTTTGAATAGTTTGAGAAGAAGAGGCATTAACTCTTCTTTAAATATGTGGTAGAAGTAGCCTGTGAAGCCTTCTGATAATGGACTTATGTTTGTTTAGAGTTTTTTGATTACTGATTCAATTTGTTTGCTGGTTATTGGTCTGTTGAAGTTTTCCATTTCTTTTTTACTTAGTTTTGGGAGTTTATATGTCTATTTCTAGGAACTTATCCATCTTTTCTATATTGTCTAATTTGTTGGCACATAATTTTTCATAACATTCTCACAATTATTTGTATTTTTGTGGTGTTGGTTGTTACTTCTCCTCTCTCATTTGTTACTTTATTATTTTGGGTCCTTTCTCTTTTCCTTTTAGTTTGGTAAGTCTGGCTGGATAGAGGCTTATCAATTTTACTGATTTTTTCAAAGAACCAGTTACTAGTTTCATTGGTCTGTTCTATTGTTTCTTCAGTTTCTGTATCACTTATTTTTGCTCTGAACATTATTATTATTTCTTTCCTTCTGCTAGTTTTAGGGATTTTTTGTTGCTCTTTTTCTAGCTCCTTTATGTATAAGGTTAGGTTATTTATTTAAGATTTTTCTTGCTTCATGAGGTAAGCCTATATTGCTACAAACTTCCCTCTTAGAACCATTTTTGCTGCAGCCTAAAGGTTCTGGACCATTGTGTTTTGTTTTGCTTTTTGAAGAATTTATTTACTTGAGAGAGAAGGGAAGGGGCAGAGGGAGAAGGAAAGAATCTCAAGCAGATTCTGCACTGAGTGAGGAGACAGAAGAAGGGCTTGATCCCATGACCCTGAGATTAAGACTTCAGCTGAAACCAAGAGTCAGTTGCTCAACCTACTGTGCCAACCAAATACACCAGGACCATTGTCACTTCATTCTCATTTGTTTCCATGTATTTTTCTATTTCTTTTTATTTCCTGGTTGACCCATCCATGGTTTAGTAGCATTATTATTTATCCTCCATCTATTTATGGTCTTTCTACATTTTTTCTTGAGGTTGATTTCTAGCTTCATAGCATTGTGATCAGAAAAGATGCATGGTTTACTTTGATCTTTTTGAATTTGCTGAGACTTGTTTTGTGGCCTAGCACATGATCTAGTCTGGAGAATGTTCTATACACACTTGAAAAATTCTACTCTTTTAGGATGGAATGTTTTGAATATATCTTTTTAATCCATCTGGCCCAATGTGTCATTCAAAGTCACTGTTTCCTTGCTGATTTTCTGTTTAGATGATCTATCTATGGATTAGAGTGGGTGTTAAAAGTCCCCTACTATTATTCTATTATTATTGATTAATTCCTTCATTTGATTATTAACTGTCTTATATATTTGGGTGCTATGTTGGGGTGTATAAATATTTATAATTATTAGATCTTCTTGTTGGATTGTTCCCTTTATTATTATACAGTGTCTTTCTCTGTCTCTTGTTACAGTCTGTTTTAAAGTCAGACTGGGTGGATCAGTTGATTAAGCATCTGCCTTCAGCTCATTCCCCTGCTTGTTCTCTCCCTCCCTGTGACATATAAATCTTTAAAAAAAAATAAAAGTCCATTTGTCCAATGTAAGTATTGCTATCCCTTTCTTTAAAAAAAAAAAATTTTTTTTTAAAGATTTTATTTATTTGACACACGGAGATCACAAGCAGGCAGAGAGGCAGCCAGAGAGAGGGAGGCAGGCTCCCTGCTGAGCAGAGAGCCTGATGCGGGGCTCAAGCCCAGGACCCTGGGATCATGACCTGAGCTGAAGGCAGAGGCTCAACCCACTGAGCCACCCAGGTGCCCCCCACCCCTGCTTTCTTTTGACATCCATTTGCATGGCAGATGTTTCTCTATCCCCTCACTTTCAATCTGCAGGGGTCTTTTGTCTAAAATGAGTCTTGTAGGCAGCATACAGATGGGTCTTGCTATTTTAACCATTTTGTCACCTTATGTCTTTTGCTACGGAGTTTCTTCTATTAAATTCAAAGTAACTAATGATGATATGTACTCAATTGTGATTTTATTTGTTTTATGGTTGTTTCTGAAGATTTTCTCTGATCCTTTCTTGTCTTTCTCTTTCATGTTTTGCTGATTTTGTTTGGTGATATATCTGGATTTCTTTCTTTATGTTCTTTGCATATTTATTAGTGGTTTTTGATATATGGTTGCCATTTGGTTTGTATATAACCTCTTCTGCATACAGCAAAAAATGTTGATGGTCATTTAATTTTGAACCATTCTTTCTGCCTCTCTTCCCAGTGTTTTAGGTATATGTTGTCATATTTTACACCCTCTTATTTTGTGAGTTCCTTGACTAATTTTTTTTTACAGAAATATTCAGTTTTACTGATTTTGTGTTTCCTACCTTCACACTGTCACTTTTGATCTTTCCTTTCCTCTCAATAAGTCCCCCTTAATATTTCTTTCAGGGCTGCTTTAGTGGTTATATACTCCTCTAGTTTTTATTCGTCTGGGGAAACTCTATCTCTCCTTCAATTCTGAATAATACCCTTGAGGAACTATTTTTGGCTGCAGATTTTTCCCATTCAGCACTTTGAATATATCATGCCTCTCCCTGCTTAAAAAAAAAAAAAAAAAAAAAAAAATCCCCTGCTCCTTTATGGGGTTTCCCTTGTATGTTACTGCCTTCTTTTTTTCTTGATGCTTTTAATTTTCTTCTTTACCACTATATTTTGCCACTTTAATTACAATATGCCTTGGTGTGGATCTGCTTTTGTTGATTTTTGGGGGAGTTCTCCTTGCCCCCTTTATTTAGTTATCTGTTTTCTTCCCCAGATTAGGGAATTTTTCAGGTATTATTTCTTCAAATAAGTTTTCTGCCCTCTTTTCTTTCTCTTCTTCTTTTTTTTAAGATTTTATTTTTTTGACATACAGAGATCACAAGTAGGCAGAGAGGCAGAGAGAGAGGCAGAGAGGGAGAGGAGGAAGAAGGCTCCCCGCTAAGGGGAGAGCCTGATGTGGGGCTCGATCCCAAGACCCTGGGATCATTACCTGAGCAGAAGGCAGAGGCTTTAACCCACCGAGCCACCCAGGCACCCCTTTCTTTCTCTTCTTATCCTGTGACTCCTATGATACAAATGTTATTACATATGAAGGAATCACAGAATTAAGTCTATTCTCATTTGCCTAATTCTTTTTCTCTTTTGCTCAGCTTGATTACTTTCCATTACTCTGCCTTCTAGATCATTAATTCGTTCCTCTGCTTCTTCCAGCCTGCTCTTCATTCCATCCAGTGTGTTTTTCATTTCATTTATTGAGCCCTCTATCTCTGCTATGTTATTCCTTATCTCTGTGTTGAGTCTTCCATTCTTTTCTTTTTGATTTCATGAGTATCCTTATGATCAATGCTTTAAATACCCACCAGGCATGTATTCATACCTGTTTTACTTAGATCTCTGGTCATGGACCTGTCTCATTCTTCCATTTGGGATAAATTTCTCTGTCTTCTCATTTTGTCTAAGTCTCTATACCTGTTTACGTGTGTTAGGAGAGTCAGCTATGTCTCCTGTTCTTGAGGGTAACAGCCTTATAAAGAAGAGGTCCTCTAGAGCCTTACCATGAATCACCCCCAGGCCCCAGGGCCTGGTGCTTCCAGGCATGTCTCCAATGTGTACTGTGTATGCTCTGTTGGTTTGTCCTGGCCACTTTATCTTTCAGGCCAGTCGTCTACAGAGGCTCTCTTTGCCTACCATGGGCAATGTTTTCTCCCCAGCTTAAATGAAGTGCATTTTAACTAGGTGTGCTCTGGTTTGCTTGTGAAATGAGACCTGTCACGACTGCTGCCAGAACCAAGTCCTTACAAAACTCCGAAGTCAGGAGAACCACTGTAAGCAGGGCTTTGGGCTGGTCTTTTGGGGGAACCAGGACTGTGTCACTGGGACTGAGGCAAATAAGACTGGGAAGGGTGGTTTGCTGGAGCACTGTGTGTGTGTGTACGCGGGGAGGGGTACTTTGATGTAAGCATGTTAGGCAGCAAGTGTCAGCACTGTGCTGGCTCCTATAGGTAGCTCTGCGCTTATGTGGAGGGGTAGTAGAGGGAAATGGTGCTGGCCAGTTCCTTTCTTCCTGGAGGGTTCTCTCCAAGAACACTGCATTTCTGGGACATGCTCCCAAACAAGCAAATAACCTCCCCACTCTGTGTCCCAGACAGTCTTCAGATCACTGTTTCCATGCTTTATGTCTGTGGGTTCTTTACCAGCCCTCACTCCAAAAGCAGCACAGTGCCCTCCAGGGTCTATTCCAGCCAAGCCCACTGACCTTTGAAACTCTAAGGTTTTAGGGGCTCACTTAGCTGGTAGAGCATATTGTAAGTTAGAGCCCCATACTAGACGTAGACATAACTTAAAACAAAACAAAACAAAACAAACAAACAAAAACTCTAGGCTTTAAGCTCTGCTGGTTGTCAGAAGTCAGGAAATTCTACCTCTCTCACTTTCCAAGCCAATTGCTATGGGGATTCATTTTATCCCTCTGTGCTTCCCTGTATGTTAGTCTGTCTCTTGCCCTTTTCTGTGACAGTGGCTTCTTCCTGACTACAGTGCCCACAGACTGTTTCTACCCACAGACCATGTCTCCACACTTACTACCTTCTTTGATAAGGCCTCTTCCCTACCTTTAGTTGCAGAGTTTGTTTTGACAGTCTTCAGGTCAATTTCTGGGAAATTTAGAATGATTTGATAGTTACCTAGTTGTATTCATGGGATGAAGCAAGCCTAGAGTCTTCCAACTCCCCCGCCATCATCCTCTCTTCTTATACTTCTTAATTTTTATTCTGACAGTTATGAAATATTTCATTCTTGCTTAAGTTTGCATTTTCTTGATTATTTACAGTGTTGATCTTTGCATTTTTTACTGGCTTTTCACATTTCTTTTTCAGTGAATTGCTTATTCATATACTTTACCCATATTTCTAGTAGAAGAGACATTTATTTTTTACTCAAATGGGTCTAAATAATGCATAGATTGAGAGGTCATCAAAAAACTATTATTATAACTTAAAAATGACAGGAAAAGAACAAGTACATAAAACTGAAATCCCTTCTAGTACCTTAAGAAAATTTTTTCAACCAAAGAGTTTTTTAAGCATTATCTCTGGTAGACTGCTTAGTGTTACACATTGACCCAGTGTACTTGGGCAACATTTTTGTTCCTTGAAAATTTTTATTCTTTACCAAATCACCATTATACAAAATGTATTACTTTACTTCAAAACTGAATCTTAAATACCAAAATAAAGCTTTATTTTTTTCTTTTGAAACATTTATATTTTCCAATATTTTCTCTTGTTTCCTTTAGAAAGTGAACCAACTGGTGCCCTCTTAAAATTTTCATACAAAGTTACTTCTTCCAGGAATACAGCCTTCCAGTATTACAGAAATAATACTGACAAGTAGATCTGAGTTTTCTGTAGCAAAAAATTTACTGCAGTGATCAAATTCACAGAGCCAAAGAGTGACTATGTAAATACAATCATTATTTGCCAATGTTTAAAACATAATAGACTTATTAGTATTGTGATTCCTTTCCTTCCCTCTGACCTAGTAACTTCAGAACTAGGAGACACCTGAATTAGTAATTAAATATCACAAATGCCAAGATCGAAACATGAGCAAGGAGTAGTTCCTGTGAAATCAGTCACCGAAAGACAATGACAACATTGTAAACTGTAACTGAAACCACCTGCAACTTATCAAAATCATAAAGTGTTCAAAATTGTCTCAGTTTCCAAAAGTGAGCAATACTGCTATAATAGACCACTGTCACAATTATTTCTGATTTCTCTTTTCAGAGAACTATCCATGGAGGAGATAGCCTTCAACATCTAAGCAGCCACAGGTGTGGCCTCATCCATGCCTAAGCAGACATGTGTCTACTGTGATTTGCCTCAGGTAGACAAGTCACCAAAGTTGGACCAATCAGATTTTCAACTGAGAGATACAGAGTCTGGGAAGTAGAAGCCAAGACACACTAATGGTTAATCTCTAAATGAAAGATCCATGATTTCCTGCTGGTGAGGTTCCCAGAGCTCCCCTGAGACCCAGATCATCCTTCACCTTTATCTTAAGATTCCTTGGGATACACAACCATGATTCCAATAAATTTCTTCTTCTTTTAAAGTAGATAGATTTGTTTTCTATTGCTTGTAACCAAGAGGCTTAACTATCTGCTAAATATTTACAAAAAGAAAAAATTTCCTATTAAATATTTATTCAGTAGACACTATGTGCAAGATATTATGCAGGAGAGAAAATCTGAGACATAGTTCCATAAATAGCTTGAAATCAAATGAAGGAGATATTACAAGCAAGGTTCACATTACATGTTACAAATGGGAGAAGAATGGAGCCCTTAATTCTGCCCCATCTGTAACAGCAGACATACCAGGAGAGATAAAACCTATACCAGGTCTCAAAGCATTGGAATATTCTTTTATTTATTTATTTATTTATTTATTTATTTATTATTTTAGTGAGAAAGAGCACGAGCAGGGGAAGGGGGAAAGACAGGGAGAGAAAGAGAGAGAGAGAAAAACAGACTTTCCATTGAGTGCAGGGCCCAGTGCAGTGCTCGATCTCATGACCCTGAAGATCATGAGCCAAAATCAAGAGTCGGACACTTAATCAAATGAACCATTCAGGTGTCCCTGGAAAATTCTTAATACATGAAAATGAGTAGAGAGACAAAAGCACATAAGTCAGGAAACTAGAATGGATATTCAAGATATATGAACAAGTCCAGATAAAGTTTGGGTTCACACTAGGAAGCAAGAGACAATAAGAATAAGATAATAACACTATAATCCTACTGTGTGTGTGTGTGTGTGTGTGTGTGTGTGTGTGTGTGTGTGTAAAAAGAACACACATGTTCTCTTACATAAAGACAAACCAACAGACCTATCAACCATGGGGAATATGCTCAAATTTATTTCTTGGAATAATGATGGTCAAATTCTTTCACATGCTTTCAAGGTAGCTTCTAAGTACCAGTGACTGGTCTGAGTCAGTGGAAGAGTCCATGCATTCAGACTTGTTTCTATTCCCAAACCCACTGCTGAAATTCACTAACAAATTAAGTTTTGATAACATTTTAAGGTACTAAAAGTAATTCAATACAATTCACTTATGAAAGTGATTATTAAATCACTATTCTAAAATTGTTTGGTAACCAATAGTGCTAATGAAATACTTCAGAGGAAGAGTCAATTGGTTCAAGTGATGAACAAAGGAGGCCAAATTTAGAGACAGGACAGTGGTGCTACTAATGGAAATAGAGAATACCTTCAGGAGCAAAGAAAAGGAAAAGAAGGTATTCTTTCCAACACAGGGAGTTTTAAATGATCATAGGACTAGCACAGAGACATAGAGCTACCTGGCAAGAAAGAGGCTGGAACGCATCTGCTTGGCGAGGAGGCCAATGGAGAAGAAATGATCCAAGAAACCGATCTTTAAGATGCCCAAGTTGTGGACGCATGTGAGAACAAACCAGCCACAGCATTCTAACTCTGAGCTCCCTGAACAGTGAGGAATATTTATCTGACTAAAGCCTCATCATAACCAACCTCCTTCAAGCTATAGGATAGACATCACAAAGACTCCATGACTTCCATTACTTCCAGGGATTCTTTATTTTGACATTCGATAATACTATACAGACAAAATGATAAGAAAAAAGACCCCATTGTTTCTCTCCTTTAAAATCTGCCATTTATTTGGTAATGCACACATCATCTGGGCAACAGGAAGAGCTGGGATAAAAAAAGAAGCACATACAAATACTTACATGAGCTGATTAAAAAAAAAGTAACCAAAAAAATCATACAATTTTCTAAATAGGTGTTTAGTCAATAAGCACTTTTTTTCTTTAAAAAGATAAATTTAAAGTAACTATCACAAATTTTAAATTTAAAAATTAATTAGCATAATGCTTCATGTAATTCATCTGATACCCCTGAAGCTAATGTAATCTTACCTACAAATTTATCCATGGAATGTTTAGGAAAGATTCTTGTTAGTGATCTACTTGAATAATTATAGTGCTACTCCTGAACTGAAGGGTCCCAATTCCTGTATATCAAATCTAAATCTAAATCCATGTATGAAAGTCTATATGAGTAGGGTCCTCTTAGATAAAAACTGTCTACTAACAAAGTAAAAAAATAGTTAAAGAGTCCATTTACAAGAATAAGGAGTGCTTCCATGGTAAAGTTGCCTCTATGACAAATGAAGCAAATTAGCCAGATCAAACACTGCTCTTTAACATTTAGAAATTTAAAGTTTTTAACTCTGAAATGTATTGAAAGGTCACACTAAGAGCAATAGTAGAATACTAGTAATAAATCACCACTTCTTATTTTTAAATGACACCTTTGTAGCTACTTACTAATTCAGCTGGTAAAACAAAGAAAAGGAGAACAGAAACTGAACTAAAATCATTCTCTTAGATAACCAACTGTATAAGACAGAAAACAGCTTACTTGACTCATATTTCATGCAAGAGTCTCAAGCCCTTGTTTTCAGCCCAGGTGAGAAGGTATCCATGAGGGGAAGGGAGGCAGATTGGTGGTGGGGGTCAGTAAAGACACCTTGTATGCCTGATGGTGGGGGGGCAGGTGCGGGCTGCACCCTGACTTGCAGGGCCGGGCATGTTCCCCATGCCACATTCTGCAGTGCACTGGTTTCTGCTCTCAGGTACTTCCCACACAATTACTGACCAGGCCCAGACCTGCCCTTGAAAGATCTTATGAGATCACCAAGAATTGGGCTATGCTAAGTTCACCATGTTTATTTTGGGTTCAGCCTCCCTTTCTTAAACTCACACTATAAATGAGAATAGTAGTGGCATTTTAAGGAAAGAATCAAAGGATTTTAAGGTTATGCCTGCTTAGAAGCTTTTTTTTTTTTTTTTAAAGATTTTATTTATTTATTTGACAGACAGAGATCACAAGTAGGCAGAGAGGCAGGCAGAGAGAGAGAGAAGGGGAAGCAGGCTCCCCGCTACCCAGAGAGCCCGATGTGGGGCTCGATCCCAGGACCCTGGGATCATGACCTGAGTTGAAGGCAGAGGCTTTAACCCACTGAGCCACCCAGGCGCCCCTGCTTAGAAGCTTTTAAATCTAATAATAACCACTAAATGTTTTTAGGGAAGGTAGAAGGTAAGGGCAACAACAAAAATGCCACAGAAGACAAGCTATGGCAACTGTGGCAAATAAAATGACCAAAACCAAGACAGCTCTTAAAAATTAAAGGGAATGAAAGAATACTGGTGACTGATAAACCAACAAATTTACTTAGCAAATGCCTTTATTTCTACTCCCAATATTAAAATGATACTCATTTAACAAATTAATTGAGTGCCTACTATGTATCAGGAATCATTCTGGGTACAACGATTGTAGTGGGGGAGGCACCAAAATTCATACCCCAGTGGTCTTTAAATTCCAATGGAATCACATACACACCCCTTAATTAACAAGGGCTGTTTTCTGGCTAGTAATCAGAAACTGCACAGTTGTGCAGAACAGCAAAACCACCAAAACGGAAAGATAATATACATCAGACTCCCAGCTGCTCACAGAATTCTATTTTCTATCCGGATTAAAAATCAATATACACAACACAATTCTAGATAATAGAGACTTAAACTATTGATAGGAAATATGTTTTCACTATTTACTTGGTATGCTTGTGACTGAAACTTTATCCATGGAAACTGGAGCCAGCTAGTGAGGAAAAACAAAAGCAATAGATTTTCTCACACACTGAAGGAAAAAAAAAATCTTTTCTGAGGTAAACAGGTTTAACAAGCTACTCCCATGGTCACACCTTTGTAAACCACTTGGCTTGGCCTCCTCAAACGTGTTCCCAACCTCAAATTCCAGCCCAATGAGAATGACAGAATTCAAGTCCTTATAGACACGGGCTCACAAAAGCACCATTCCACCTAATCTTAAGTTCCAAAGAGCCTGCTCTGAGAAAACCAAAGAGAAAAGGAGAAACAGTAGGACAGGGCATATCTTAAGAGAAAGGGAGAGAGAGAGAAATTACAATGCTCTAGAAGGAACCTACAGGGTCAGTCACAGTCCACTAAGCACAGCTGAGTGTGGAGAAGGTCAGAATATATGCCCAAGGACAAACATCCACAGCAAACAAGTGGTGACCTGCCCAGAAACGGGTCCACATGAGCTGGCTATAGTGATTATAGAGGACAAGAAAGAAAATCACCCCCTTGTCCAAGGAAAACAGTATATAACTGTAGAATATGGATATAGTCTGTGTATCCAGCTATTTTCTCTGTTTCAAAACATGTTCAGAGAAGGACACAGACCTGAGTTGTTCTATATTC
Source organism: Enhydra lutris kenyoni (assembly GCF_002288905.1). NCBI lineage: Eukaryota > Metazoa > Chordata > Mammalia > Carnivora > Mustelidae > Enhydra > Enhydra lutris. The sequence goes on from NW_019154125.1 coordinate 18,725,647, forward strand.
CTGCCATCTGGTACACTCAGGTACAAGGAGCACACCTTATCCCTGGTCTGCTGGAGGGTCCTCCAACTCAAACCTACACTCAAAACTGGGGCCTCAAAACTAATAGAGAAGCCCAAACGAGAGCATGTTCTAAAAATTAATCTGTTCACTTATGCAAATGGAACCAGAGGCAGGACACAGTCTGTTTCTGGTTATGAGCTAGGCCTTTCCCCCCACCTCAACACCAAGTATTGAAATCTTACACAATGGTGGACTGGGGAGGGAAGAAAGTTGAGGAAAATCAGAGAAGTCTAGAGAAGGTAGAAAGAGCTTCAACAAAAATAAGCCAGGTAAGTGCCCCAAGAAAACAAAGGCAATAAAGAAAAGCAAAAACAGTACAAATCAAGTATGTAGTCTTGTACAGTGGATCTGGGATGTGCCTCTCCAAACATAAGATCCATAAGATATTAATAGGTATTAAGAGAAAATGATTTCTACAAATTCAGTATGAATAAACCAGGTTGAATAAAATTGAGTTGTAAAATTTCTCAGGAGCTTTTATGTATTTTTCTATTTAAATTCAAATAGTCAACCTCTAGTACATTAGTTTCAGATATAGAGTTCAATAATTCATCAGTTGCATATAACATCCAGTGCTCATCACTCAGAAGCTTTTAATATGCCCATGTACCTTGTGACCTCTAAAAGGGGGCTGTTAATATGTAGCGTTTCCTAAACATATTTGACTACAATTTGCCCAGTTTTTCACTGAGCATCTCATGGAACTGAAAATTGTAAAAACTTTTTATACTTTAATCATTTTAATGGAAATAACTCAGAAGTTAAGTTTTCCACAACTTATTCTACTTCTATCTTCTTAAATATCACATGCTCAATATAGTTTAATATTTTCTTGACAACTCACAATTATTCTTGCAGATAACCATTATTTTGGACTGTGAGGTAATGCACTTGCTTATGCCAGATGGGTTTCCTTCCCTCCATCTACAAGGCTGCTGGCTGGCCTCAATCCTACCCAGGTTTAAGTATGCAGCCTCTCAGACTGATTATCAAAGTCATAGGTTGCTTGTTTGCCTGGAGTTCAGACACCAGGAAAGAGCAAAGCTTCATGCTATACATCAGGTCTACAAAGATTAATAAAATACAGATTTTGCTCTTTAGAGGTTTATATCTCTTTTCAAAACTGAGTTGAGGCACTAACAGCCCAAAACACTCACTGCAAGAGTATGTGGGTGGCTCAGTTGGTTAAGCATCTGACTCTTGATTTGACTCAGGTTGTGATCTCAGGGTTGTGTGATCCAGACCTCCATCAGGCTCGGCTCAGCAGGGAGTCTACTTGAGATTCTCTCTCCCTCCCTACAGGCCTCTACTCCCACTTGTACACACACCCACACACACACACACACACACACATACACACACACGTGTGCTCTCCCTCTCTCAAATAAATAAATCTTAAAAAACAAAAAACAAAACAAAAAAACCACTGCAAAGCAAATCTACTATCAGTTATTTCAGAAGTCCAGGGCCTCCGTCTACATCCGAGGTTAGGTGAAAAGGCCCTAATCAGATTTCAAGTAGATGGCTCTAACCACATCTTATACATATAGGAAGATGCTTCCTCAATGTAACCAAACCTGATCAAAATAATCCTTACAAGATAACTTCAAGGTGAAAGGAGGCAAACTACATAAACTGAAACAGAGGAAGATTAAATGATTTATATGTAGTTGTCCAGAGTCACACAAGTTCAGGCAATAATCTCAGGAATCCCCACTGTCCACATAGTATTCTACATACAACATACCAGGCTCTGTCTAGAAAACTCCAGACAAAAGAACAGGGAGAAAATTTTACACACACACACACACACACACACACACACACACACACATACGTATATATATTTAACTTCAGCACCTAAAATATGCAGAGAGGCATAATGAATTATCTCTAAAGAAGAAATTTGTCCTGTATATTTTTCCATAACTATGAGGTTCAATAAAGACAATACATCAAGGACTTTAATATTAAGGAATTTGAAAGGTGTAATGTTTCATAATGCTTATTTCATCATTATTTCAAAAACTAAGAGATAATACTTAATACACCATTGGGAATTTTATTGGCCACAATGAGCTAAAATGATATTATGGAGATAGGTCATCTCTGCAAATGATTCCTCTTTGACATTCATGCAAGAATATGAACTATGAAAAAAAATGCCAGACTGTTTCAGTCTCTATAAAAACTAGAAAGTGCAAAGGTAGTCCTAGAAAACCCACTCCTGAGAATATATATATTTTTTAAACTGTGAATTCAAACAAAACAATGTTTATTTTGGTGACATTTTAAAGACTCATGATACTATAAAGTTCTTCTGGACTTGATTTATGAAGTTATGCAGGCAATTTCTTACTTGAAAATAAGATAATGCTGACTAAAATAACCAAGTCACTACAAAAAACTTGAAATATAATTATAACTAGCATTATATTATATATATAAAACTATATACATAACTAGCAGAACATTTACAACTAGCAAACATTTTGTGTTTGTTTCTGAATACTTGGTCTTTCTGACCACTTATTATGGGATATTCATGAAAATGAAAACTCAGTAGGCTGAGTTGGTACAACCATGTGTATTCTCAGAAGGGCCTGTTTTCCTGACTGGCCACAGACTGGCACTTAGGAATTGATCTCTTAGAGTATTCTGACAGAATTGTTTTGCACACTCAGTACCTTGGCCACATTGTACTATTCTGTCTAGATAGTCTGTGCAAACAATGTAATTTGTGGTGAACATCTGCTTTCTTTCTGAGGGACTGGAGTTTCACTGTAGTCAGTCATACAAGCACAGTTATCCACATGATTGAACTCCAATAGAAACTAAGTGAGCTTCCCTGGTAGACAACACTTAGCATATATTGCTGCAATTAATTGCTAGAGAAATTAAGTGTGCACTGCGCAACTCCTCTGGAAGAGGACTCTTAGAAACTCGTGCCTGGTTTCATTTGTGTTGCTTCTGGTGTACCTTTTCCCTTTGTTGACTTTGCTTTGTGCCTTTTGCTACAATAAATCATAGCCTAAGTATAATGACTTCCAGTCCTATGATTCCTTCCAGCAAACCACTAACCCTGAGGATTGTCTGAAGGATCCCAGACACATAGTTTATAAGATTTTATTATTTTTAACACATCTTCCATCATTTGAATAGAGTCAGAGATAAAAGCTAATCTAATCCTGAATCAGGTATGGCTGGATATATCTCTTTTAATAATGTGTATTCAAGACAGAGAAATACATTCCCCATCCATGGAAGCCATTCAAGGTTAGATGAATATGGTTTTAAAGCAAATCATCATCTACACAGAGGTTGGCAAAATTTTCTGTAAAGGACCATATACTAATTATTTTAGGTTTTTGAGTCTTTTACAAATACTTAACTCTGAAATTATAGTATGAAAGCAACCACAGATAACACATAAATGAGTAAGAGTGACTGAATTCCAGTAAAAATTTGCAAAGACAGGTAAGGGGCCTGATCTGGCCTGCAAGCTATAGTTTGCCAACCCCACTGCAGAAAAAGTGAGTTTCAATAAAAATGACTTTTCCCAATTTCTCTTCAAGGTAAGGAAAACTACAGATTAAAAAAATAGTAAAACAAACAAAACTAAGGAAAATACCAAGATTTCTTCTCTCATTACTCAATGAATAAACATAAATTGTCTAAATTAAAAGTATAAATAAATTTTAAAGTTCAACTTAGTATTTACTGATACCACTGTGACCTCAGTACAACATTAGTTATGAAGAGAAAACCCAAGAATAAGACTGCTTAGGAGTGCCATTCAGTTGGGTGACCAACTCTTGATTTTAGCTCAGGTCATGATCTCAGGGTCATTGGATCAAGCCCCGTGTTGGGCTCCATGCTCATCAGGAAGTCTGCTTGGGATTCTCTCCTTCACTTTCCCTGATTGTGCGTACCACTTTCTTCCTCTAAAGTAAATAAGAAAAGAAAGAAAAGAAACAAATGAAATAACAGGAAGAAAGAACGAACTGCTCACTGGCACTTGGATACCCCTAGGTTGGTTGACATTCCCGTACACTGGTTTTCTATTATTTCATAACAAATTAGTACAAACTCAGTGGCTTAAAATAATATCTATTTATTAGTTCTATTCTGTTCCTCAAAGTTTATCCAGACAAGCAGCAGTGCAGGCAGGGCATGCTGGGTTCTCTACTCAGGGTCTCCCAAGGCTAAAATCAAGGTGCTAGTGGCTGCCTTCTCAGTTGGAGCTCAGGATCCTTTTCCAACCTCACGTGGTTGTGACAGGACTCAGTTCCTTGCAGTTCTCAGAATGAGGTCCCTGTTTTCTTGTGGGGAGTCAGCTGGGGGCTACTCTCATCCCACATTACTTTTCATATAATCCTTTTTGACTGACTTTCTCCACATCTGTCCCTAATCCTATTTTTGAAATTTCCCAGAGCGACAAGAAGAAAAAGATAGCTCAGTGGAAATCACCACAACCTCTAGGATGAGCAAAACAAATTAACCTGAGCACATGACAACAAGTCAAGAACAGCTCAACTTTAATTAAAAGAAAAAAAAAAGAGAATGTGATTATCATGGTTGACAAGAGCACTTCAGAAGTAAGCCTCAGGGGTAAGCACTTTCCACAACTTATTTCTCCTAGGCCTGTGCCCCTGAATATTTATTAGTATCTGAAAGTCATTATCTTTCACACTTCCTCATAATTTGGAATTTCAAAAAATGGAACTTTTGCCAGAAAACATTTCTACATAATCAAATATTAAGGTGGGTTCTGTAGAAATTTTAAACAATGGTAACTTGGGCCTACTACTAAAATCCTCCCTGTTTTGCAAATTCTATAAAATGACTTATTTTGGATCTCTTGAAAAGCAATGAAATGATCTGTCTAGTGCAAATATTTAGAAAGCCTACATTATGAAAAGCATGGACTTTTTTCTAAACAAACAACCATTCAACTAGACTACTGCCAAATTTTAAACCTGGAAATCTCAAATGCTTTGAATGCGTTTCCACTTCAAACTACCAAAATCAGACTAATTACTAAAATATGCCAACTCATATATCCACTTTTCTCTTCTAATGAAACTTACATTAGATTAAGAAATGTTTAAAGGACTCTAAGTAAGTGTTACATAATGATAGTCTTCAAGTCTTTTGAAATAAAAATTGTCAATTTAGGGGATTTGCCTATGGAATTTTTTTAAAACTTCGTTTTTAAATTAAGACTTTCAATTAAGAGAAGGTTGTAATCTTCATCATTTATCTTTAATTAAAACTAGTAGCACTGTTTGCAATACTTTTTTTTTTAAGATTTTTTTATTTATTTGACAGAGAGAGACAGTGAGAGAGGTAACACAAGCAGAGGGAGTAGGAGAAGGAGAAACAGGCCTCCCACCGAGCAGGGAGCCTGATGTGGGACTTGATCCCAGGACTCTGGGATCATGACCTGAGCCAAAGGCAGACGCTTAACGGCTGAGGCACCTAGGCACCCTGAAACACTACGTTTCTGATGACTGGAGATTTTCAGTTAAATTTTTAATACCATTTCAAGAATATGTTCAACAGCAGTAATCTGAATAGTTTACTGTTTTCCCCCATTTTCCACAATTATGTCACTAGCTTAATAATTAAGGAATACATTCTTGAAGACTTTATTCTAATTCTAACCCTTGTACCTCTTCGTTTTCATTTCCTTTGTGCCTAGCATAGTACCTAGGAATTTTAGACATTGTGTTAATTCCTTCAAGTTACATATCATTTGGAAAAGTGTTATTCCTGGCACAAAATGGCTCACTTTTGATACTAATTCAATTAAGAGAAAATTTTAATTCACTGTCATGTCTGTAAAAAGAAATGCTCTAGGCAATATGGATAATACAAAAATGAATAAGACATCTTCATATTGATGAAGTAGAAAATGAACTGGCACTTTAGTCAGAGACCTGGTTATAAATTCTAGCTTTAGTATCTACTAGTGGTATAACCTGGACAAGTTTTTAACCATTCTGAGCTTCAATATCTCAAATTATAAAAGAGGAACAATAATATCTATTTCACAAAGTCATCACAAGGATTAAAAGAATACAAAGCATTGTAAAGTATTTAAGAACAGGTATAGTATCTTGGTCTTACTTATCCCTAATGTCCAGCACTGGTTATGCAAACTATAAGACTTTTTATCCTTACTCACCAAGTAAACTTTAAATTACATGTATACTATATACTAGGCATTGCTCTGGGCTGGGAACAAATAATAAATGACAGTTACCTTACTCGTTAGACACTTACAATGTTGAAGAAGGAACAGAAAAGCAAACATGTCAGTGACATAAAGAGTGACAAGTATTATGGTAAATGTGGGGGCATAGGAGGATTCACAGGGAGCAAGGGCTCAAGTTTATGGGCAAGAAAGGCTGATGGAAAAGTCTTCCCAGAAGAGGTGACTTGAAAATGAGTATATCTTTCAAAGGTGAGACAGAGGTTGGGAAGAAGAGGGAACTCTAAGCAAGGACAACAGCAAGAGCAGAAATATGGAGGAATAAAGCCTGCCAAGTTTGGAAAGCTGTGATGTAATTACTATGGCAGAGCCAGAGGACAAATGATTTAAGGATAAATGATAAAAGGTACTGCCATACCCCCAGAAAGTTCCAGGCAGAGGATTTCTAACCACCTGGTAGAATGTAGCCATCTATATATGAGTGATCTTTACTTTTGTTTTTTTTGTTTTGTTTTGTTTTGTTTTTTTTGAAGCAACCTGTTATGTACCAGAGGCTCTACTCTCAAGATCTCTTTTGATCCTTACTATACCCCCAAGATAGGTGGTATTACACTCACTTTATAGAGAAGGCCCAAAAGGTTAAGTAATTTGCTTCCAGGTACAGAGTAATAACAACAGGGACTCCAACCTGGCCTCTCTGAACCCATGCTGTCCATGCTCTTAAGTCTAATGCTCTGTCAAAGTTTTCAAATGTTTTCAAACTGCTTTTGACTACAATATACACTTCAGGCAAGACATACATGTCTACAATTGAAACAGTTTCATGAAGCAGCATATATACATCAATGGTTTTCATTCTCTTCTCTTAAAAAAAAAAATCTGATTGTAGTTGTAAGGAAGAACAAGTGATCAGTAGTGTCAATGCTCCTGATAAGCCACGTAGGATAAGGACAAAGAGTTTGCCTTTGGACTAGGAACCTAATGTAGTTCCTTGGTAGCCTTGGAGAATAGCACCATTGGGGATGGAATAAAGCTAGAGGGGAGATAGAGGAATGACATTAGAGAGACATTAGAGACAGCAAACTTAGAGATGAGTCTCAAGGAATTTTACTTTTCGTGGGGGCTGGGGGGCATGAGACAGAACCTGTAGGAAAAGCACAGTCAAGAAAGGTTTGAGGTTTGTTTTGTTTTGTTAAATATGGGAAAAGAACTCTCCCTGTCTTTTGCAAGCATAAATAAAAAACAAATAGTCTGACATCCAAGGCCCTCGTCATCTTAATTCTCTAATCTCATTCCCTACTGTTCTTCCATCAAAAAAAAAAAAAAAAACCTAACTCAGCTGCACCAAATTACTGAAGTTTCCCAGAATGCTCTGCTTTGCCCTGCCCTTCACTGTCATTCCCTTCACTTCACTTCCCTTCCCTTCCCTCAGCTCCCCCCTCCCCTCTCCTCACCTCTCTTCTCTTTTCTTCATATTTTTCCTTTTTCCTAGAATATTCTTCCTCCTTCTTGCCTACCTGTCAACTCCTACTCAATGTTGAAGATTTTGAGCATCCTTTATCTATGAAAACTTTTTGTCCACCCCCAACATTCTATGTGAATTTTACCAAAAGCATCCACAAATCTACCATCTAGATCCTAACTTTAATATTTTCCTATACTTCCTTTAGCATGTATACTATGGAGTCTTTCCTAACCATTAGAGGACTTTTCTTTTTTTTTTTTTTAAATAACTGCACATTGTAACCATTTCTATATACTAAAACTATTTATATACATGTCTGTCCTTTCCTTGAGATTATCAACTTCATGAAACCCTAACTAGGTTTCTCTGTGCATGCCTCCAAGAATATGGATTGACACAGAGAAATTTACTCTAGGAGAGAATGTGAAGTAAATTAATTTTGGCCACATTATTTACTGAAAACTTCTCTTTATTCTAATGCCTGAATAATAATAGCAGAAAAAAAATTTTTTTTTCATAATATACATCTCCCTTATGTGTTGAGAGCCTTATGGGCAACTGTTCCATTTGAATATCAACAAAGGGGAAATAAACTTTGTGTGACTTCTGCAGTTGACAGAGAAGAAAACTAAAAGGGTTCCTTCTGCTTTGGGAGGAAAGCAGTTTTCTTTCTACATTAGGTATCATACACTCAAAAAGAGCCTCCAAGAGACCATAACCAAACTTTTAAGAGAAAGTTCATTTGAGAGGCTAACCACTTCTATTCTGACCCACTGTTATATCTAGGAAACCATCTTCTCATAATCATGAAATCAGGCAGAAAAGATAAGATTAACAATACACAACAGACTGCAGAAAACAGAATAGAAGATAAAATAAATGAAGGTTTCTTTCTATTTTGTTAAAGAAAAAGACTCATATAATTGGGACAGTGGGGAAACAACAAAACATCTTAAAAAATAAAAACAAATAGACAAATCAAAAAGTCACTGTTGGATATCAATGAATTTAATATGCCCATAAGGGGAAAACAGCATTGGAAATAGGATCCTTTTTAGACTATTGTAAAAAAAAAAATATTTTTTCTTTCCACATGTACTTTGTTTCCCAGATGATTAGCCTCTTAAATATATCCTTAGAAAAGAAGTTCTTTCTACAAAGTGCCTTCTTCATAACTGCCATTCAGAATATCAACTGCCTACCATGACACAGCAACCAAGAAACATGAGGCTTTTATTGGAGACAGTCAACTTGTGATTTCCTGCTAAGACTTTCTCAATTCATAGGATGATGAAATGGCCTAGTGTTGCAATGCATTTATGGGTTTAGGTAAAAACACAGGACATCCAAGAAAGAAGTGGCAAAAGAGAACAGCACCCAGCAGGAAGTTGTTCCTACAAATGAAACTGCAGTTTCTAAGATGAAGAGGAAGTCAAGACGGAAAATTAAGTGTCTTAAGAACTTGAGAAAATATTGAAGAAACTACTTGTGGTCTCAAATATAGCTAAAACATTAACTGGTATATTCATGTGATCATTAATTGTAAATCTGAGGCTTTGCCAATGCAGTTCGGGGCAAAGATTGCCCAAAAAAGTCAAATCATGCCTACATTAACTTCTTTCCTTTAGGACCTGTAGCTCTCCTCTCTTCCTTACAGAAAACTCTTCTGGAAAAACGCCTGATGTTATCAACTGAAAGGGACAGAGGAAGAATATACACTCATCTGCTTCCACACACTGTAAGAATCTTGGTCATGTTTCTCTTTGTTTTATGATGTCCTGCAATGTCCTCTTCATGTACAAGCCTATCCCACAATAAGTTTCCAGTCATATAACAAATGGCTAACTTCTCCTAACATTTATTTCTACTTGCTCACAAAATGTACACTAGTCCACAGGGAACACACTACCAGTCAGTTTTTTGGTGTTATACAGAATTGCCCAAGTTATCATTTTTACTGTAATACAAATTTCACATAATAAGGCCTAAAGAAACCCTGGTAGGAGTTGTTTCTACACCTATCATCTGTATACATTAGAAATTCAATAGCAACTTCATACCCTGCCTACTTACTTATCTCTCTTTAAAAAAATTTTTTATCATGACCAGAATTCTTTTCCTGATGCTTCTAAATTAAACACAGAACAGATCTTGTCTATCATTAAACAGGAAACAGTATTATAACATGTTTTTAGTTAACAGTAGGCTTTATAACGATGCTTCTAAATTATGCACACATCTTTTCTATCATTAAACAGGAAACAGTATTACAGACGTGTTTTTAGTTAATAGTAGGCTTTATAAAAAGTTACTAGTGGTATTAAAAAGAAACTATTAACAATTTTTCATAGAAGACCACGTGACTTTTTTCCTGTGTGTGAAAATAAGTGTGAAGTATATCCACCATGCCACTTTCCCTCTTTACATGACAACCACACCACAGTCACCTCTGCAAGACGTTATGAGGCACTGAGGATCTGTTGTTTATTCTAATCACTCAAATCTTATTTTAGCATTCAGTATTCTACCCAACAATCTGCATTCAGGACTGGAACTCTCCCTAGCAAAATCATCTTTTTGACTTTTCAACTCCTTCTGACTCTGTAATAACCGCTGATGCCCATCATCTTACAGTTTCTAGTTTGGCTTTTGAATCACTGTGTTCTTATGATCCCCATCTTCCTTTCTTCGCTCTTTTTCTTCATCTGTCCTTTTTTCTCCAACCAGTATTTCGTAATTCTTTCCTGATCTTTGTTCATTTAATAAATGCTTACTGAATACCAAATACTCTGCTAGATGGCGCTCTATAGTGAATGAGACTCATGCTGGTTATAGACAGGGAATAACAATGTAGTACACTAAGTGCTATGAAAGAAGGGCTAGGTGCCATAGAGCACAAAGCCAGACCCAGGATGGGGGTCAAAGAAGAGGTCTGGGTAGTGCAGATGAACCTGTGAATATGTTAGGACACACCTGGCAGAAATTTTTGTCAGCTATTAAACTTCCTTATATTCCTATATTCTCTGTCTTAAATATGTGGGTTTATAGAATGATGTATAGTAGCTGTCTTCAACCGCTGTTCACAAACTTTGTATTAGGTTTCTACTGCGGCGTAAACAAGTTATCACAAACTCAGTGGCTTATAGCTACACTCATTAGCTCATCATTCTGTAGGCCAGAAGTCTTGCACATTCTGAGTCTTCAGCTCAGGGTATCACCAAGTTGAAATCAAGGTGCTGGCTGGGCTTAGTTCTCCTTTGGAGGCTCTGGAGAAAAACCCAATTCCAAGTTCATTCTTCTAGACAGAATTCAGCTCCTGGTGGGTTTATGATTACTTCCTTGCGGGCTGTCAGCCAGGGTCCACAATGAGCTTCTAGATGCGACCACATTCCTTGTCTTATGGCCTCTTCCAACTTTAAACTAGCAGTAGTACATAAACCCCTCTCCTGCTTCCAGCTTCTGACTTTCCCTGTTTCTGACCTCTAGATCCAGATTTAAATGGCTCATGGGATCAGGTCAGACCCACTGAAGATCAATTCTATTCTTAAAGTCCACTGTGCCACACAACAAAACCTCATCATGGGAGTAAACTTCATCCTACAGTCTCAGGAATTATGCAAAGTACAACAGAGAGTAGGGATGTTGGGGGCCATTTTAGAATTCTACCTACTACAGTTTATAAAGAAAACACAAAAACTTGGCATCAAAATACTTGGCATCAGGCAAGAATTTTATGGCACGGATTAAAAATAGTGTACTTGGATTCTCTCTATATAAGGATTTTATTTTTCAATCCTGACAGTGAAATAATAATAAGAAAAAAAATTGTAGACAACTCTCAAAATCTCTTTCTCCAGCCCTGTTATACTTAATCCACTCATCTTTAAAATATCTAAGAGACATTTATAGTTGAATATCTCAATGTCTCATGTAAAACTGAACAAATAACCTTCTTCAGAGTTAACCCTTCAGCCCTCCAGGATCTCAGCCTTCGCATAATTATTTATCTTTTACTCTATGTTCTCTTTGACATCAAACTGAACTGAAACTAATTTACCAATAAACAATTCACTATCCTTTCAGTTCTCAAGAACACTTTGTGTCAACAGGACCATTAGAAACACTGGTCTCCTAACCTGACCTCCCTGCTGCTTTCCTCTCTCTCTTGCCATGTACACATGGCCCCATCTTAACTAAAATGTCTACCAATAAAGTTCCCAACTCAGGAATCACAGCAGCCCTTCATTCCAGTACTCAAGGCCAATACCCAGCCATTCCCTGGGCCCCAGACTCCTACTGGACAGCACATGCCTACCTCTTGGCCACCTCCCTTTCTCATCCTAGCCATAGGCCTCTGTTCAGGGCTCTTTCAGCAAGACACACCTCAGCCTTGAGGGGTCAACTCCACAAAGCCTATTCTCACCTACAATCTGCCTCAAGCTCTCTGCACCTGTGACACCCTGGTTCTCTTTGTCTCACACTTCACCTACCACTGTTTAACAGGGTCACTTACCGTCCTCACTATATCAAGAACTCTGTGTGTGTGTGTGTGTGTAAAATATATATATAGCTGACTCATGTTTGAACTGTGGAGTTCATTTATAAGTGGATTTTTTTGATACAGTAAGTACTGTAAATATATTCTCTTCCTCATTATTTTAATAATATTTTTTCTCTAGCTTACTTAATTTATAAGAATACAGTATTCCATACCGATAACATACAGAATATGTGTTAACTGACGGCTTATCCGTGAGGCTTCTAGTCAATAGTACGTTATTAGTAGTTAAACTCTAGCAAGTCAAAAGTTATACTCAGATTTTCAGTTGCATAGGGGTTCAGGGGCATCAGCATCTTTAACCCCTGCACTGTTCAAGGGTCAACTATATATTCTGTTTCATATATTTCAGTTTTTATGCAGCACACACAAGAAGCTAAATAGTTCTTTTCTCTCACAATCCAACCTACATCTCCATTCCTAACTTTTCATCTGTTTTAATAAAACTTCTCTCTCCTTCCTTAGAAGAACAGTCTTTAGAATAGAGGTAAATAAAGTAGGCCATCTGCTCTGGTTTCTCTACAGGAATGGGTTAGTAGTATAAATAACAGTCCAGAGTTGTATACAGTCAATTTATTTAAGGTTTAAATGAAATAATATTTAAGATTCTTAAAATGGGAGTAAACAAATTCTAGGAAAACAGATTCTAGGAAAATAAACCACTTCTAGACATTAAGAACACAGAGCATAGGAACCTTCAAAGTCAGAAGAGGAATAGAACTCGGAAAACACGCATTTCACATGCAGAATGGCATGTGCATAAGAGCAATTCTGTATCATAAGAAAAGATGGGAACAATCTGAAAGTCCACACACAGAGGAAGAGCTAAATGGATGAGGGCATCGCTACATGCTGGAATGCTGCCCCATGGTGGCAAAAAGAAGACTTCCTGAGTCATCATGAAAAGACTTGGGCACACTAAACGTGTACTTCAATTTGCAGAGGTATGGGACAAGCATGCTGCCATTTGTGTAAAAGGGCTGGGTAATGGATCTTCATATACATCCACTTTGCCTATTGGTAGAAGGAAACTGGGTGAATGTGGACAGGAGTTAGGAGTACCATCCTTTCCTATGGCATATGGACCTTATAAACCTGATACCTAAGCTGGGGCAGAGTCACTTCTGCAAATGTGGGAATAGGGCAAACTCATGTACAGTTTGTAATAAAGCTCAATGGCCCAGAAGAAGCTTATTAAGTCCAGAAATATGCATATATGTATTTATCTGACCCAGATTCTCTGGCAGAAGAAAACAAGCTAATAAATAATATGCCCCAAACATTGTAGACTCCTTCTTTAGCTACAGGTGCCATGCTGTACACAGCACATATACAAGCCAAAAGAACAAGCCACAGACCTGCTGTGAGGGCAGAGGAGGAGGAATGAGAGGGTTCTTCTGCCTGGGTGGCATCTACACAGAGGAGGATATCTATCACCGTAAAGACTGTCCAGGCCTGCCATGTGCAACTGCACAGACAGACTCTGAGCACATTATGCTAAGGGAGAGAAAATCAGAGAAAGAAAATACTGTATGATTATCATTTACATGTGCAATCTAAAAAAGCCAAATTCATAAAAATGGAGAACAAAATGGGGGCTTCCAGGAGATGGGAGGTGAGGGGGACAAGTTGGATGTTGTCTAAGGGTACAAACTTAAAACGAGTAGCAAATAAGTCCTAGAGATTGAAATGTACAGTACAGTGAATACAGACAATATTGTATTTTAATCACCAAACTTGCTAAAAAATTAGGAGTCATCCTAACCACTAAGAAGAAAAGAGAATTATGTAACGTGACAGAGGTGTTAACTATTGCTACAGTGGCAATCATATTACATATGCAAATGTACCAAAGTAACAAGAATACCTTAAATTTACACCCTGTTATATGTTGAATATATTTCAATTTTAAAAATTAAAATAAATTAGAAATAAAAAGTATCTATCTGCTACCTGCTCATGTGTATGCAGGGACGTTTGGAAACTCACTTAAGGCTCTGAAGAATTTACAGATCCAAGACAAGCTCTGACGACAAACTCAGAGGGAAGAAACTTACTTCCTAAAGATGAAGCTGCTCTTTAACAAACATTTTTGGATTATGAGGCCTGTTTTTCCAGAAATGCCACTGAAAGGACTTCCAGGAAAACACACAGTACTTTAGAAATTCAAATCACAGCCTGTAAGATTTGTTATAACTAAAAGAAATCAAAGGAAGATTGTATATTTTACAAATGAGCATTCTCTTTGTGAACTAAAGAGAAAGTGGGGCCTGCCAACTGGTAATTAAACAACTGAGCAGATCTAACCAACTAGTAGATTGGTCCCTCATCTAAGAATAGGTTCTACACCTTATATGTAAGGAAAACAAAACTTAATTTGAAGCTGTAACATCAAAAACACTGCTTGGCAGGTGTTAACTAGACTTATTGTGGTAATCATTTTGCAATATATACAAATATCAAATCAGTATGTTATATACTGAAAGTGATATAATACTATATGTCAATTAGACCTCAATTTAAAAAAGAGAAAAACCAAAGCACTGCTTAGAACAATAGCTAGGGTTGTTCTGATAGCTTTCAGCCCAGATTAGGCCAATGAAGGTAATGGCTCTTCAAGTGAACTTCAACTGAGAGCTGCTAAGAGTTTCAAGCTCCAGAGTTTGGGTCAAGGAAGTAAGAGGCACCTACAGGAACACTCAGCTCAGAGTATATCACTGGCTTGATAGCCAAGAGGGTAGAAGCCATCCAAGAGTTTGGAAGAGGCGAGGGTCAGTTTTAAGTCTACAGTATTAAAGTGATCACTTACTGTTCTAGGCAAAATATGTAATATACTCTCATCATAAGCCAAATGTTTTATTTCATAAGTAACTTTAGAACAATACTTTTATAGGAGCAATGACTGAGCACCGAGAGCTTATTCTCCCTTCTCCATGTGTGCCTTTGAAACAGTAAGCCAAGTGTATTTAGAACACCAATTACTACATTCGAATGAATGCAACAGACTCTATATAGACACATCAGCCACCTTCCTTTATGTCCCCAAAATAGTTTGCAGAACTCTGCTGGAAGAGAGTGATTTTACTTTATCCATTAAGAGAGAGATGGAGAGAGAAAGGCAGGGAAGGAGGCTGAGAGAGTATAGAAAATCACCTAGATTTTGGTAGCAGGTTACCATATTCTCCTGACCAAATGTGAGCTCTGTGGCCCCCACAAGAATTGCAGAACAGAGTATATTTCTACTATTCTGTCAAACAAAATCAGAAAATGAGTGTTTTTTTTTTAAAGTACTGCCTTGGTAACATGAGTAACTACCTACTATGCTTCCAAACATTAGCAAGGAAACTAGACATCCAATAAGTGTCCTTCCTGAGATCACTGCCAGAGGCTAGGGCAGCAGACAAGGGAAAAAGAGAAACCAAAAAAGCAAAGAGTTTGAAATATTTTTCTACCTAAATAAATAAACAAAAAACCTTGCAATTTTTATGCCTTTTAATTCCTTCAGAGATACTTTATTGCCACATAAATTAGCCTATGGGACACCCCTGGAGCTTAATTAGACATGACCCCCAATAAACTCAATGCTTTGTCAGCTCACTAGATAACAGAAGAGACATACGAGCTGACCAGTTGAAGGTGGGACAGGATTTGGTAAGTACAGATTTGATCTGTAATAGGGTGATCCCATGCTTGCTTCAGCAGCACATATACTAAAATATAATGGGGTGATTCCAGCCAGAAAAAAAGAACATGGGTAAAGATGGGTGGAAAGGGCCTGAATTCTCCCTGAATAATGTTTTATTTTTTAGGCTGAGTAAATTTATGGGTGTTTGTTCTTTTTTCTGTTTGCATTTTTTATGTACCTACTTCATTTCATTAAAAAGAAAACAGGAAATACAATGTACATTCTACAGATAGAAGAAATCTAATATGGCTAACATGTAAACATGTGGACAAAAAGCAATGGGAGAAAATGTTTAAGACATGGCTAGGCCCACACACCAGTACCAGGTGAGACAAGCTCTAAGTAGCCTTACAGACCACAGGGCACAGAGGAAGGAAGACCCATTGGTCCAACTCTCACAGTAACACTGTAATAGCATTTAAAACGGGAGCATTTGATCCCACTGCACATCATGATCACTGCTGGTCTTTAAAAATAATACAAGTGGTTCTGCCAGTATCATGCAAGAGAGGGAGGCCAACTAACTTCACAGCTTTTCAGGCATATCACCACATCTGTTTTCTGAGGCAGCAAGGCAGGCCTATACTATGCCAACATCAGAGGAGTATGCACATACATGCACACTTGTCCAGGTATACACACACACACACACACACACAGACACCACATACTGTACCCCTAGCACTCCATTTCCACATCTGTTAGGCTTCAGTACCCATGCTTACACTTCTACACTGGCCACAAATATGTTTTCCTGGGGTTACTCTGGTTACTCCAAGAACTAAACTTCAGATTGTCAAAAAGATGTGAGATGTGAAACACATAAAGCCTGTGGGCTAGACAAATGCACCAAAGGGCAGTCCAGGAGCAAATGCTATGTCCCTAATGACTGAGGGTTGCAGACATTCATCACTATGGGCCTGCTCTCTCTCACATGATGTTGAGCCAATTAAGTAAAATCTGGCCTAAGGCTATTATTCCTCTCCTTGACTCCTAGCCCGCACTCACAGGCCCTGAGTTCCTGATCTTCCCCTACACCATGCTAGCTCCAAGTCCACTCTCCTACAGACATGCCTCAGCACGGCTTTCCATCTCACGGCAACTCTCAAATCACAGAATCAAATGCAGAGCTTATTAAAATAAGAGTGGCTGGGCCTCTCCAGGTCTTGACTGGGAGGCCTGTGGTAACCCCAAGAAATTATATTTCTAGTAAGTTCCTAGGTTTTGCTGCTATTGCTGGTTGGAGAACCACTGCTCTACGTAGTACTAACATCTGAATATTTGGTTTTGATTTTCATTCCTATCCACCTAACAGACTTATCCAGTCCAAGCTTATCACCTCTCCTGGGACAGTGAACTCCCTAACTAAGCACAGGGCGTTACAGTCCCCACTCAGGCCCTTCCTGGGAGCCACTATGTCACAAATCCACAAACCAGGATCAATGGACATTCACCTTGCCTTCTCCTTACTAGTGGTCAGATGGTTGGTAGGCATGATGAAAGGCATGGAAAGCATGATTTATTATTTTTTTTCAGATATACAACTTGTGATTTGACAAATTCATATATTATACTATGTTTACCACAAGTATAGCTACCATCTGTCCCATTACGTTGCTATTATAGTATCAATGACTGTTTCTTTATGCTCTGCTTTTTATTCCTGTGACTTACTCATTGCATTACAAGAGGCCTGTATCTCTCCCCTTCATCTGTTTTTGTCCAATCCCTACCCTCTCCCCTCCGGCAACCATCAGTTTGTTCTCTGTATTTATAGTTCTGGTTCTGCTTGTTTACTCTTCTACTTAGATTCCATTTACCAATGCAATCATATGGTATTTGTCTTTCTCAGTCTGAATTATTTCACTTAGTATAACACCTTCTAGACTCATCCATGTTGTCTCAAATGGCACAATCTCATCCTTCTTTATAGCTGTGCAATATTCCATAGTACATACATACCACATTTCCTTATCTATTTTCCACAGTGGCTGTACCATGAGCTGAATTTTTAATAAAATGACTTGTTGCCATGACAAATTCATATAGTGTTTTACCATTTACAAAGCACTTTCATCCCCGTGTTGCCCCACCTGAAATTGACAACAAGCTCTAATAGTTGATATTACTCTTCCCTTTCAGGGATGATCAAACTGAAGTAAGAGAGATTATGAACCTACACAAGGTCACAGCACTCGTACTTTAGATACCTCCTTTTAGGCAACTGCAGTCATTTAATCCATTTATCAGTTGCATTTTTCTTTTTTAGTGTCATCAGTATCACTCATCACTTATTTTCAATACTAAAAAGTGCAAGAGCATTTAAGCAAGGTATGAAAAAATATGTGAATACTTACCATAAACACTAAATAAATGCTGGCTGAATCAGTCTTATCCTACGATGAATGCAAACAGCACCAAAGTAATGTTTATAATCTGACAGTCCCAAGAAAAAGGCTGATGGGCAACACAAAATACTTTAAAGCACAAGATGCAGATCAGCAACCAGTGGACAAGGTTTTGCTTTTAGGAGTTTTCTCACTTATGGTTTCCATTTCAACTAGTTACATACATGTAGAAATTGGGAATTTCACATACAAATCTGGATTGATATTGAGAGATCTTGAAATTGAGAGATCTGGCAAAGCTGGAAGCACATCCTTGCAAAGCAATAGCTGGCTGGAAATTGTCCATCATCCTTATGCTCAGCCAGGGAGGCCATTCCAGTCCAGAAGGACTGTACCACACCCCCGGTTCCACAGGCATTCACAGGCCTCCTGCCCTGGAGTTTGTTCTTACATAGTTAAAATGAATCAATAACGAACAAGGTGAGCAGAACAAATTTCTCGAGGCTCAGAGAATTAAAGTTTGAGAGTGATATGTTTGGCTACCTAGGGACTACCAAGAAATAACTAGCCACACAGCAATGAAATGGAGAGCCTGATTCTTATTGCCTGTCTTCTGAGAAAGCCAGTCTCTCCATTTCTGTAAAACAGTGATAAACCATCCTACTCTCTTTCACACAGTTTTACATATATGCATATGTATAGACATACAATACAGTATGGAAGCCAATCCTGACCACACTGTTATGGCTTGTTGTTACTGAGGATCCATTCTTTTTTGGAGTAGGAAGGGTACCTCAGAGGGTAAGACTAATGGAACATTCCAAAATGAGAACTACCATTCATGACATAGTTTTGAGGCACACAAAAAACCACATTACACATAAAAACTACATTTTCTTCAGAAATGGGATGATCTCCACCCTAAATTATAGGATACTCACAAATGCTATAGGGTATAATGTTGAGTGATCAAAATCTTAAGTTTATCTGCAGTGGCAAGTAAATTTTCTAGGAAAAGGGGAAAAGAATTAAAACAAATTCATACCCCACCTTCAACCCTGCAAAAAAGACAAGAGAGACATAAAATCACTATCCAGTATTCAAGACAAGAAAGACATAAGACATAAAATCACTATCCTGTATTCATCAACTCTCTTTTCATTTTGCCCTTATAAGTATAGCCCAAAAGAAAGGCTGGTTCAAGCTCCTTTACAAAGTGCTCTGATACACTAAACTGGTACCTGGTACTCCCAAACAGACTTCACCTATAGTGCTTCTCAAAAAAGAGAAGCTGTTGAAGTTTGGAACTAACAGTGTCCAAACATAACAACAACAGACGTGATATAAATTCTTTATCTAATGTGTTATAATGACTAATATATAGCAGAACAATACTAGAATTTATAAAAGTAAAAGGGGTCTGACACCTTTGTGGCTAATCCTCATCACCATTTCTATATGAAATTCCAGTCACATTGGAATTAGTATCTTAAAATGAAACTAAATTACACAAAAATGTTAACCCTACTTACCTCCAGCTACAGAGACTATAGAATGTTTATTGATTATGAGTTAATAATGCAGAAAAAAATCTATAAGATACATGTGTGTAGCCTACCTTATAGTTTCTAAATGTAAATACCTGTGGGGAGGACAAAACCCATAAAAAAAGAAAGGAACACAAAAGCTTCAAAATGTTCTCACTGAAGTAGTATAAGGGTCCGACAATACTCTTTTTTTTTTTTTTTTTTAAGATTCTATTTATTTGACAGAGATCACAAGTAGGCAGAGAGGCAGGCAGAGGGGTGGGGCGGGGGGAAGCAGGCTCCCTGCTGAGCAGGCTTGATCCCAGGACCCTGGGATCATGACCTGAGCTGAAGGCAGAGGTCACCCAGGTGCCCCGTTACTTTGTATTTTAATGCTTTCAATCTAAAGCTGTCATTTTTTTATATATAGTTATTTGGGAAAAAGTGAGATAATCTCTCAATATTCTTTTTTTTTCTTAATTAAAAAAAATGGGGTGTCCTGAAAGCCAAATTTATTTGTTAACAGATTTGAGAAATAAGGGTGGCAACTCTGCACCAGGTTAGAGAGCAAAGATTATCAGAATAATATACATGCAAGCCATATGTATTTTAGTGACTACTCACAAAGCTGCTAAAACCACAGAAAAGTGTATTTATATTTATCATTTCCTGACCTTTATGGAGCTTTATGCAGCTTTAAAACTCTACGTCCTCAACACGTAAGTGAGTTATCTTTTCTTTCTCCTTAATTCCTCCCCATATCCTTCCCTTTTTCCCTAGAACTCCAAATTTCAGACTACGAATTTCCTTCTTATAAGTGAAAAACAAAATAAAAGCACATATACATAGAAATGAGTTTGAGCTCCACTGTGCATTGCTTCCTAGAAGTTCACCTCAATAAATCAAAAGAACCAGAAACTGTATGGTGAATAAAATAAATGCTATCGTGATACTAGAGAAAGAATGTAATCCAAAACCACAGTGAGATGGTGGGGTAAAAATAAAAGAAATCTGGCTTATGCAAATAGTCTTCTTCTCTTAGCCTTCCTAAATCCCTCCACTTTGGTCATTTGTTCAGACAGATATCTCTCAGGTATTTGCTCAGATAGGTATTTGTTCAGATAGATGTTCAGATATCTATCTGAACAAATGACCAAAGTGGAGGGTAGTTGAAAAAATTACCAGATATACACTGAGTAGAGCAGAGCACTGTCCCCCAACACAGGCAAGAAAAGCACAGCAAGTTCTGACAGGTAGCGAGGGAGTGGGTGTTAGGACATGGAACCATGGTGGAATGATTTTTCCCTCTCTCGGATCCAAATACCAAAGTATGCCAAGGCCCAGAAATTTGGATGGAGGCCTCCAAGTAAAAGATGAATAAGAAGCAAGCTACTATAGATAATTTAATGTGTTCTCTTATAAGTTTGTTTGATAAATTCATACTGTTTCCCCTATTCTTTAATCTCCTACTTATTTAAGAATTAAAACCTAACTCTCAGACCCTTTCTGTGAAACCAGCATTACCATGATCCCTAAACCAGGCAAAGACCCCATCAAAAAGGAGAATTTCAGACCAATATCCTTGATGAATATGGATGCCAAGATTCTCAACAAGATCCTAGCTAACAGGATCCAACAGTACATTAAAAAGATTATTCACCATGACCAGGTGGGATTTATCCCAGGGATGCAAGGATGTTTCAACATTCGCAAATCAATCAATGTGATAGAAGAAATCAATAAGAGAATAGAGAAGAACCACATGGTCCTCTCAATTGATGCAGAAAAAGCATTTGACAAAATACAGCATCCGTTCCTGATTAAAAAGCTTCAAAGTACAGGGATAGAGGGAACATTCCTCAACTTCATAAAATCTATGAAAAACCCAGAGTGAATATCATTCTCAATGGGGAAAACTGACAGCTTTCCCTTTGAGATCAGGAACATGGCAAGGATGCCCACTCTCAACACTCGTGTTCAATATAGTACTAGAAGACCTAGTAAATTGGCAAAGAAGTCGTCAAACTCTCTCTCTTCGCAGATGACATGATACTTTATAAGGAAAACTCAAAAGACTCCAACCTCAAACTACTAGAACTCATACACCAACTCAGTAATGTGGCAGGATACAAAATCAATGTACAGAAATCAGGTGCTTTTTTATACACTGAGAATATAAAAAGGGAAATTAGAGAAGCAATTCCATTTACTATATCACCAAGAACCATAAGATACCTGGGAATAAACCCAAC
Organism: Enhydra lutris kenyoni; assembly: GCF_002288905.1. NCBI lineage: Eukaryota > Metazoa > Chordata > Mammalia > Carnivora > Mustelidae > Enhydra > Enhydra lutris. The sequence goes on from NW_019154125.1 coordinate 18,747,758, forward strand.
CAAAGAGGTAAAGGATCTGTACTCGAGGAACTGCAGAACACTCATGAAAGAAGTTGAAGAAGACACAAAAGATGGAAAAGCATTCCAGGCTCATGGATCAGAAGAATAAACATTGTTAAAATGTCTATACTGCCTAGAGCAATTTATACTTTCAATGCCATCCTGATCAAAATTCCACCGGTACTTTTCAAAGTGCTGGAACAAACAATCCTAAAATTTGTATGGAACCAGAAGAGACCCCAAATTGTTAAGGAAATGTTGAAAAGGAAAAAGTAAACTGGGGTATCACGTTGCCTGATTTCAAGCTTTACTGCAAAGATGTGATCACCAAGACAACATGGTACTGGCACAGAAACAGACTCATAGACCAGTGGAACAGAGTAGAGAGCCCAGATATGGAACTGCAACTCTATGGTCAAATAATATTCGACAAAACAGGAAAAAATATACAGTGGAAAAAAGACAGTCTCTTCAATAAATGGGGCTGGGAAAATTGGACAGCTATGTACACAAGAATGAAACTCAACCGTTCTCTTACACCACACACAAAGATAAACTCAAAATGGATAAAAGACCTCAACTTGAGGCAGGAATCTATCAAAATCCTAGAGGAGAACATAAGCAGTGACCTATTTGACATCGGCCACAGCACCTTCTTTCAAGACATGTCTCCAAAGGCAAAGGAAACAAAAGCGAAAATGAACTTTTGGGACTTCATCAAGATCAAAATCTTCTGCAGAGCAAAGGAAACCGTCAACAAAACAAAGAAGCAACCCATGGAATGGGAGAAGATATTCACAAATGACACTACAAAGGGCTGATATCCAAGATCTATAAAGAACTACTCAAACTCAACACTCAAAAAAAGATAATCATGTCAAAAAATGGGCAGAAGACATGAACAGACACTTCTCTAAAGAAGACACAGAAATGGCTAACAGACACATGAAAAAATGTTCATCATCATTAGCCATCAGGGAGATTCAAATCAAAACCACATTGAGATGCCACTTTACACTATTTAGAATGGCCAAAATTAACAACAGAGCAAACAACAATGCTGGAGAGGATGTGGAGAAAGGGGAACCCTCTTAAACAAAAGGGGAACCCTCTTACACTATTGGTAGGAATGCAAGTTGGTGCAGCCACTTTGGAAAACAGTGTGGAGATTCCTTAAGAAATTAAAAATAGAACTACCCTATGACCCTGTAATTGCACTACTGAGTATTTACCCCAAAGATACAGATGTAATGAAAAGAAGGCCATCTGTACCCCAACGTTCATAGAAGCAATGGCCACAGTCGCCAAACTGTGGAAAGAGCCAAGATGCCCTTCAACAGATAAATGGATAAAGAAGATATGGTCCATATATACAATGGAGTATTATGCCTCCATCAGTAAGGATGAATACCCAACTTTTTTATCAACATAAATGGGTCTGGAGGAGATTATGCAGAGTGAAATAAGTCAAGCAGAGAGAGTCAATCATCATATGGTTTCCCTTACTTGTGGAGCATAGGGAATAACACGGAGGATATTGGGAGAAGGAGAGAAGAAGGGAGTTGGGGGAAATCGGAGGAGGAGGCAAACCATGAGAGACTGTGGACTCTGAGAAACAAACTGAGGGTTTTGGGGGGAAGGGGGAGTGAGACTGGTGGTGGGTATTAAGGAGGGCAGGTATTACATAGAGCACTGGGTGTGATGCATAAACAATGAATCTTGGAACACTGAAAAAGTAAAATAAAGTTTAAAAAACAAAAGGAATCAAAACCTGTTACATGAGCATTCAACTTAAATGGACTAGTGGAACACAAGAGATTCTTTTATGACCTAATTCAAAGATTCCATTGGTTTTCCTCATCTGCCCCTTACCAGCAAAGTAATGCTGGGCAAGTTTTTAACTTGAGATATAGCCATGTTATCCAAGATGCAAAATAAAGACAGTAATAATCATCTCAACAGGTCACTATGGAAAGTGAATGAGAAAATATACGTAAAACAGATTCTGTGGCCCCCTACATATTAAGTAGTCACCCACAAAATAGCAGCTGTCATTACTATCCAAGATTTAAAAACTAAAGTTCTGCATCTAAAATCTCCTGGGGCTTTATACACATACTGGTCTTACTTTGGGTTTAAGAAGGAACTCCTCCTTGCCACTGCCAATGACAAATGCATGGTTTGTCCAATAATGCTTTTCGTTAAAATTTCTTCTGGAAATTTAAGTTATATCAATAAAACCACATATTCAACTCATGGGATGCATTAACTTTGTTAATGAGCCAGTCTACTTAAAATTTAATTATCACATAAAACCCTGGTAATAGGTTTTCAAATGACTGAGCCATATGATCACTCATGCTTATTACATTAACAATTTTTCCAAATTATAGAATCTTTCTCCAGTTAATTTTTTCTCATAGTTGAAAATTCTGATTATATCAGGATACATATTTTAAGTATTCTCAATTATGTATTGATGGACACTTAGAAGAAGCTCTTACTAAATGTAAACTATGCTCCCAATGACAGCAACCCTAATTGCTTAACTTTGTCTTGTCACCCTCATTACAGGCATACGATGTGGTTAAAAAGTAGAAAAATTTAAGGGAATATAGAATAAAAAATATAATATCACCAATTCCATTTTCATGAGACTTGAATATTAAGTTATATTTAGTTATGTTTTTACCGTAGGTATAAGTATTTAATCAAGAGTATATTAGTCTTACCTATGTGTAAATGAGGGAACAAACATATCTTGCCTTAAAAAAACAAAAACAAAAACAAAAAACTAGCTCACTAGACCATCAGAAGATAACTTCTTTTTCTATTCATTACAGCATTTAGCCAAGGTGATAAGTTTGTGTTAATACTGTTAGAGGCATTTCTTTTGTAAGATTTTATTTAATTATTTGAAAAAGAGAGCACAAGCAGAGGGTGGAGTCACAATTTTTAAAGAAACCACTACTACTACCCATCTTTATGCCTTGCCTCTCCTTTACTCATTCATTCATGATGATCCTAGACCTCAAGAAACTTGCAGTCTAGCTGGGAAGAAAGGCAGGTAAAGCAAAATCACTGGAAGCTATGACAAAGGGCACTGTGGAAGTAGGAAGAGCACTACTGTGATGTAATACCCAATCCTAACTTTCGACTAGTAACTACAATGCGCCTCATGAGGACAGAGAGGAAGGAAGTAATATATTCCTTCCAGTGTTTACCATTCTAAGGTTTTCTAAGAAATTCATGTATATATTTCTAAGAAATTCATTAATGCTGGGGGCACCCAAGTGGCACAGTCAGTTAAGTGTCTGACTCTCAGGTTTCAACTCAGGTCATGATCTCAGGGTCCTGGGATTGAGCCCTATGTTGAACTCCACACTCAGTGTGAAGTCTGCTTGAGATTCTTTCTCGTGCTTTTTCTCTAAAATAAATAAATAAAATCTTTAAACAAATATACTGCTGTTCAGAGGTACTTGAAAGTACAACAAATGAAAAAAAAAAGAAAGAAAGAAAGTACAACAAATGATTATTTTTGCCAAAGAAGATTTGATGGGGAAAAAAGTTTCTTCCACTCAAGCTTCACTGGAAGCCCAGCCAAGGTAACCCATCCAAAAAAAAAAGTGCTAAAGAAATGTTTACATTATAGCTTTTTGGTAACATATTTGGTTTTAAATACTATGTATCTGTAGGAGCATATAGTTATGCTTTATTTGTTTTATATATTTTTATAATATGAGAGCACTAATGAATAAGAAAGCCAATGATCACTCACAAAACAGAAACATTATCAGACATTAGCCAAGAAATCACATATTTCAACAGACACTAGGGCAAATCTTTAAAACCTTCAACAGGGGCACCTGGGTGTTTCAGTTGGTTGAGTATCTGCCTTCAGCTCAGGTCATGATCCTGGGGTCCGGGGATCAAGCCCTGCATTAGGTTCCCTGCTCTGTGGGGGGCTGGCTTCTCCCTCACTCTGCCTCTCTCCACCCTCTGCTTGTGCTCTCTTTTTCAAACAATTAAATAAAGTCTTACAAAAGAAATCCCTTTAACAGTATTAACACAAGCTAATCACCTTGGCTAAATGCTGTAATGAATAGGGAAAAAAGTTATCTTCTGATGGTCTAGTGAGCTAGTTTTTAGGCAAGATATGTTTGTTCCCTCATTTACACATATATAAATTAAATATTTTTAGAAGAAATGTGATTAAATATGTATAATTTTCAGGCAAACCTGCTCTAATCCTTAGCTTCCTATATACTTACTGCATTCTGAATACAACAGTCAGTACATTTTTGTGACTGGAAAACAATGATAGTAAATGAGAAAAATAATGAGAAAGAGCCATTCCTTCCAAAAAATGAAGGAATAAATAAAATATATCTTGATGATATATATCCATTATCAAATACTGTATTTTTCCTGCTTCTAATTCATCTTGACTAATTTTTTATTAATATTTTTTATTTTTTTATAAACATATAATGTATTATTAGCCCCAGGGGTACAGGTCTATGAATTGCCAGGTTTACACACTTCACAGCACTCACCATAGCACATACCTTCCCCAATGTCCATAACCCCACCACCCTCTCCCAAACCCCCTCCCCCCCAGCAACCCTCAGTTTGTTTTGTGAGATTAAGAGTCTCTTATGGTTTGTCTCCCTCCCGATCCCATCTTATTTCATTTATTCTTTTCCTAACCCCCAAACCCCCCACGTTGCATCTCTACTTCCTCATATCAGAGAGATCATATGATAGTTGTCTTTCTCCAATTGACTTATTTCGCAAAGCATAATACCCTCTAGTTCCATCCACGTCGTCACAAATGGCAAGATTTCATTTCTTTTGATGGCATACTATTGCATTTTGATGGCATAGTATTCCATTGTATATATATACCACATCTTCTTTATCCATTCATCTGTTGATGGACATCTAGGTTCTTTCCATAGTTTGGCTATTGTGGACATTGCTGCTATAAACATTCAGGTGAATGTAACCCTTTGGATCACTACATTTGTATCTTTAGGGTAAATACCCAGTAGTGCAATTGCTGGGTTGTAAGGTAGCTCTATTTTCAACTTTTTGAGGAGCCTCCATGCTGTTTTCCAGAGTGGTTGCACCAGCTTGCATTCTCACCAACAGTGTAGGAGGGTTCCCCTTTCTCTGCATCCTCACCAGCATCTGTCATTTCCTAATTTTTAATTCACATATGTTACTGAGAAAAGCACTGAGTATGTGTTTTCTTCAATGGTTTAACAGAATACCTAAAATGACACAGAACAGTCCTTATAGTACATACTATATAGTTGTCTAGCATGGTTAGATGAGTTGTGGTATTTCACCAGTTCAGGCATGATCAATCAATAAAAAACAAGACGGTGATATCAGTATCAAGCACTGTTTGCATATGAAGTCTTAAAACACAAAAACATATCCTTGAAAAATAATCTTGTTTTAAAACAATTCTTTAGACCCACCGAACATCCAAAGACAAGAGGAACATTCCTCACTCAGTTCAGAACCTATACGGAAACTTATCTGAATGAACTTGACCCTGGTTGGCTACAAGCCAACAATCTTCGTCACTAAATGACTTAACAGAACGCTGTGTTCCTGACAGACACCAAAAAAAGGTGTTGAAATCCACGCAAAAAGAATCTCAGCTTACATTTTAAATCAATTTTAAAATATAATGCTAAAGATACTTAAATATGATAAGGAATTTTCAGTGTTTGGTACATATTTCAGGTAATTTTATTATCCTCACTCCATTTGGGTCACTTTTAATGCTTCCCTGAACAATCAGTGGAACCCTCCCCCAAGCACAATGAACCTATGCTCTGGCCCTCCTCCTGTACCTCCTCCTCTAATAATGTACCTGGAAAATTCCAAAGCACCCTGAGCTGGCATATTAGGGAGGGACAGCAAGTAAAGCCAGAAACAATGTATTGACTCACTTCCGCAAAAAGCCCTGGATAAAGATGTGGGCCACAGTTCAGTTCTCTCACGCGATGCAGTTACAACAACTAAGAGGGAGTAAAGTTATGTCATTCATAAACAGGTTATGTTAACTCATCTGTAAAGGTAAGATGCAAATAAGAAGGCAAGTAAAACACAATTTGGCAGAGAGTCTATATAATTTCTTTCAGGAAAAAACTCTAGTCTTTTCCTTTAGTTTTTGCCATTTTCTTTTCTCCTACTCCAAAATCTATATACTTTCTTTCAGGAAAAAACTCTAGTCTTTTCCTTTAGTTTTGCCATCTTCTTTTCTCCTGCTTCAAAATCCAGTTCTCCAAAAATGCCATCCAGTGTAACATTAAGATTGTCTGTTCTCACCATTAGCTGAAAGCAGTCCACACTCACCTCATACTTTGGGGGAAATCTACGTAAGTCCTAGGGTGTTCAGAGTGAGTAAGACTCAAACTACAAAACATTTAGCAGTCTACATTGGCAGAAATAACAAAACGACAATATTTGGGTTTTTTTTACCCTTAAACCATTTAGTTTTTGGCCTTACTTCTTTATTAATTTTACAGACCTCAGGCCTCTGTGATTTACAAATATTTGGAGGGAAAATATTTTAAAGTCATACAATTATATACCATTTCTCATTCTTTTTAACATTAATTGACAGACCTTGCAATTACTACTATTGTAAACTAAAAGATGATTTTCCATTTCCCTCATTCCTTAGAATTCTTCTCTAAGGAAAAGTTTTTCTTCCTCTATTATTTATTAATTCAACTGTGCATCTCTATCAGCATGAACTTATGTATATTTATTTGGGGGTGTATAATCCAATATTATCATTCTTTACTTTATTGCTCTAATTGTTCCAGCTTTGTCCACATAGAATACTTGCAGATTAAATGTGTCCTTCAGATTTTCCCCTTCCAACATTTTCTGAACACTTCCTTATTTTCTGACAATACAGGATATTCCAGGCACATCTATATTTTCTCTGTTCTGGCCGCAGAGTCAGCCATTTTACCAAGGAGCCCTGGTTCCATTCACTGGAGTGTGGTATTAGAAATCCAGATACAGGAAGTAGGTGCGCTTGTTGCTCACTGCTTCTAGGCCCTCTCAGTGGACAGAGATAGCCAAGTAAACACATTTATTTCTATGTTACATTACGTGTGTGTGTGTGTGTGTGTGTGTGTGTGTGTGTGTTTTAATACACCTGAGTTCACACTGATACACTGAGCTCCAATACAGCACCATAGAGTTCATTTTAGTATTTGCCATTGCTTATTTGCAACTTAATTCTCCCTAGGTCTCAATTCCTACAAGAGAAATATATTTACTTTCTTCAACAGTAGTACACATGCAAAGTATTTTCAAAATTGCTAAGTCATACAGCTAGGAGAAAAAACTTATCAACGACAATAAAGTGTTTGTATATAGTTTTGGGTTTTGTGTTTTTTTTTTTCTTTAGCCTTACAGAATTTAATCCAAGATTGCTTTCCCAAATTACTTAGGTCGGCTTCCCTCTCCTCAAACCTTTTAGTGAAGTTATATCATCTTACCACAGTCTGTATCCACAATGAGTTCCCCCTGACAAACCCCTGGTTTATTTAAATGAGTAAGATTCACTCTTTGGGATGTACAGTTCTGTAGATTTTGACAAATGCATAGAGTTTGTGTCCACTGCCACAGCACATGAAGGACAATTCCCACACCCTAAAAACTCATGTTGCCCCACTGCAGTCAGTCCCTTAACTCGACCACTGATCTGTTTTCTATCATGACAGAATTGTAACATTCTTGGTTCTGGCTTCTTTCCCTTAGCTAACTGCATTTAAGATTCATCCACATTGTCGCGTGGATCAATAGTTGTTTTCTTGTTATTATTCAGACTACTCCGTTGTGTGATGCATCCAGTACCTAGAATTAAGACTGTTGGGTCATGGGGCACCCGGGTGGCTCAGTGGGTTAAGCCTTTGCCTTCGGCTCAGGTCATGATCTCAGGGTCCTGGGATCAAGCCCCACATGGGGCTCTCTGCTCAGCAGGGAGTCTACTCCCCGCCCTCACTCTTTCTCTGCCTGTCTCTCTGACTACTTGTGATCTCTGTCAAATAAATAAATAAAATCTTAAAAAAAAAAAAAAAAAAGACTGTTGGGTCATATGGTAAATACATCCTTAACAAGTATGTATGAGTCTGTTTATTTATTTGAAATGTGTGACATATAACATCATTAAATTTAAGATATACATGTTAATTTGATACATTTATATATTGTAATATAACTCATTGTTGCAATACTACCTCTATTAAATCACATAATTATAATTTTTTTGTGGTGGGAATTATTAAGATCTAGTCACTTATCAAGCTGATGATTTATAATACAATATGGTTTTCCATATTCACTAAACTGTGCATTAGATCTCTAGTACTTATTTGTTAACCAGTTACAAGTTTGTACCTTTACACAGCATCTCTCCTATTCCTCCACACTCTAGATCCTGGTAACTCCCATTTCACTGTTTTTACGAGTTTGGTTTTAGATTCCATATAAAAGTACTATCATACAGTATTTGTATTTTCTGTTTAACTAATCTCACTTAGCACAATGTCCTCAAGATCAATCCATGTCGTCACAAATGGCAGCATGTCCTTATTTCTTATGCCTGAATAATATTCCATTGCATATATACCACATCTTTATCCATTCATCTGTTCATGGGTCACTTAGGCTGTTTTCCCATCTTGGCTATTGTGAATAATACTGCAGTAAACATTGGAGTGAAAATCTCTCTGATAATTCTGTTTTCATTTCCTTTGAATATATACCTAGAGGTGGAAATGATGGCTCACAAGGTAGATTATTTTTCTTTTTGAGAAACCTCCACACTGTTTTCCACAGCAGATAAAATAATTTACATTCCCACAACAGTGTACAAGGGTTCTCTTTTGTCTACATCCTCACCAACACTTGTTATCTCTCATCTTTTTGATAATAGCCATACTAACAGGTGTGAGGCAATATCTCATTGTGCTATATGATTTGCATTTTCCTGATTATTAGTATTCTTAGGTATCTTTCATACATTTGTTGGCCATTTGAATGTCTTCTTTGTTTGGAAAATGTTTAGTTCCTCTGCTCATTTCTTCAATCTTATTGTTTTTGTTGTTGTTATTATTGAGTTGTATGAGTTCTTGTTATGTTTTGGATATTGACCCTTATCTGGTATCTGATTCTATATACATTCTATAGGTTCCCTTTTCATTTTGTTTATTATTTCCTTTGCTGAGCTAAAGCTTTTAAGTTTTTTTAAAAACAAAATTATTTTTTTTTAATTTCTTTTCAGTGTCCCAGAATTCATTGTTAAAGCTTTTAAGTTTGATGTGGTTCCACTTACAGATTTTTGTTCTTGTTGTGGTACAACTTTTTGCTTGTTATTTGTGATATAGCTTTTGATGATAGATCCAAAAAGTCATCACTAGCCAATGTTGATGAGCTTCTTCCCTGTATTTTCTTCAAGAAATTTTATGGCATCAGGTCTTATATGTGAATTTTTTATCCATTTCAGGTTAATTTTTGTGAGAAGACAGAGATCCAATTTCCTTTTTCTGAATGTGATTTTCCAGTTTTCCCAAATTTGTAAAGGAAATTATCCTTTCTCCATTACGTGATCTTGGCTCCCTTATGGAATATTAGTTGACTATATATTCCAGAGTTTAATTATAGTCTCTCCATTCTGTTCCATTGGTATGTGTCTATTTTTGTGCTAATACTATAGTGTTTCAATTATAATAGGTTTGTAGTATAGTCAGAAATCAGTAAGTGTGATGCTTCTGGTTTGTTCTTCTCTCAGGATTGCTTTGACTATTCACGGTTTTTTGTTCCATACAAATTTTAGGTTTTGTTTTGTTTTGTTTTCTGTGAAGAATGCCACTGGAATTTTGATAGAAATTTTGTTTGTTGCATCTATAGGTGGTCTTGGGTAGTATGGACATTTTTGCAATATTAATTCTTCCAATCTATGAACATGAGACACCTTTCTGTTTTTGTCTTTTTTAAATTTCTTTCAACAGTTTTCATTGTATGTATCTTTCATTTCCTTGGAACAATTATATACATATATTTTACGAGTTTTGGTGTTACTGTGAATGGGGTAGTTTTCTTTATTCCTTTTGCAGATACTTCATTATTAGTGCATAGAAATGAAACAGATTTCTGTATAATGATTTTATATTCTGCAAGATCACTAAATTCATTGACTTGCTCCAACATGTTTTTGGTTGAGTCTTTTGGATTTTCTATATACAAAACTCATGTCATCTGAAAATAATGACAAATTTACTTCTTCCTTTACAAATGTGGATACGTTTTATTTCTTTGAATTGCCTAATTGCTCTAGGTAGGGCTTCCAGTACCGCACTGAGTAACAGTGGTAAAGAGCTGTCTTCTTCCGGGGCACCTGGGTCATTCAGTCAGTTGGAAATCTAACTCTTGGTTTCAGCTCAGGTCATGATCTCAGGGTCATGAGATCAAGCCCCATGTCAGGCTCTCCACTCAGTGGGGAATCTGCTTAAGATTCTCTCCCTCTCCATTTTCCCTCCCCATTGTTTTTCTCTCTCCAGCATTAACAGATAAAATCTTAAAAAAAAAATAAAAAAAGAGTTGTCTTCATCCTAATGTTAGAGCTTTTCACTGTTCAGTATACTGTTACCTGTGGGCTTATGGCCTCAATTATGTTGAGGTATCTTTCCTTTATACATACTGTGTTGAGTTTTTATTATAAATGGATGTTGTATTTTGTGAAATGCTTTTTCTGCATCTACTGAGAGAATAATCTGATTTTTATCTTTCATTTCATTAATGATTTATTGATTTGCATATGTTGATCCATCCTTCCATCCTAAGGATAAATCTTAATGTTTTTTTAATTTGGCTTGCTTTATTTTGTTGAGGATTTTTGTATCTTGTTCATCAGCAACATTGGTCTATAACTTGTTTATATTGTCCGTTATCAAGGTAATGTTGGCCTCACAGAATAAGTCTAGAATTATTCCCTCTCTCCAATTTTTTGGAAGAGTTTTAAGAGGTCTGACATTAATTCTTTTAAATGTATAACAGAATTTGCCAGTGAAGCTATTCAGCTCTGAGGTTTTCTGTGTTGTGAGGTTTTTGATAATGGATGTAATTTCTTTGTTATTGGTCTGTTCAGATCTTCTATTTCTTCCTAATTTAGTCTTGGGAGGTTTCTTGGAAATGTATCAATTTCTTTATGTTATCTAATTTCTGTCACAGAGTCATTTTTAGTAGTTTCTTAGGATCTTATGTTGTTCTCATTGCAACACTTGGGAGTACATATAAGAAGTTAACCACATAGTTGGGAGAGGTGTGGGTTTAGAACTTGGGGTCCTGGGGGTGTCTATTTGCCTGGTGGAGAGACCCTTAAGTAGAATGCTTCATAAAAGCTTGTTTCCTCTTATAACTCAACAGTCAGGCTGCTATACGCTTCTGTAATTGTAATGTTCCCCTTTTCACTTCTAATTTTATTTACAAGCATACCTTATGTTATTGCACTCCACCTTATTGTACTTCACAAATACTGCATTTTCTTACAAATTGGAGGTCTCTGGCAACCCTGCATCAAGACTGGCACCATCAGGGCGCCTGGCTGGCTCAGTCAGTTGAGTGTCTGTCTTCGGCTCAGGTCATGATCCCAGGGTCCTGGGATTGAGTCCCACATCAAGCTCCCTGCTCAGTGGGGAGCTTGCTTCTCCCTCTCCGACTGCCACTCTGCCTACTTGTACTGTCTATCTCTCTGTCAAATAAATAAATAAAATTTTTGAGGGGAAAAAAATTGGCACCACTTTTCCAACAGCATTTGTTCACATTATGTTTGTGTTGCACTCAAACTTTTTCATTATTATATATGTTATGGTGATTTGTGATCGCTGATTATAACCCACTGAAAGCTCAGATAATGGTGAACATCTTTTAGCCATAAAGCATTTTTTAACATTTTAAAAAAGATTTTATTTATTTATTTGTTCAGAGAGAGAGAGAGCACAAGCAGGCAGGGGCAGAGAGAGAAGCAGGCTCCCTGCTGAGCAAAGAGCCCGAGGTGGGACTCGATCCCAGGACTCCAAGATCATGACCCAAGCTGAAGGCAGCCGCCCAACTGACTGAGCCACCCAGGTGTCCCACAATAAAGCATTTTTAAATGAATGTAAGTACAATTATTTTAGACATCATGCTATTGCACACTTAATACACTATACTATAAACATTAACGTTTATACATCTTGGGAAACCAAAAAATTCATTTGACTCACTTTATGGTGGTATTTGTTTTTTTGCAGTGGTCTAGAACCAAAATTGTAAAACCTCTAAGGTATGAATGTATTTCAGTTGTCTCCTTTTCTTAGTTACTCTAACTTAAGCTTTGTCAAATTCTTTTCACAGAACTAGCTCTTAGTTTCATTTGATCCTTTCTCTTATTTTTCTGGCCTCTATATCATTTATTCCTGCTATGCTGTTTATTATTTTCTTCCTTCTGCTAACTTTGGCTAAACTTGTTCTTTTTCTAGTTTTTTCAGGTATGATGCTAGATTGGTTATTTAAGATCCTTCTAATTTTTAATAGATGCACGTTGCTACAAACTTTCCTCTCAGAAGCTTCTGTGGCATCCTACAGGTACTGGTGGTTGTGTTTCCATTTTCATTTATTTTGAGATAATTTTTTTATTTCTTCTTTGACTCATTGGTTGTTTAGAAGTGTGTTTAGTTTCCACACATTTATAGATTTCCCAAGTTTCCTCTTGTTGTCAATTTCTAGTTTCTTACCATTGTGGGCAGAAAATATAGTTTGTATGATTTGTCTTCTTAAATTTCCAAAGACTTGTTTTATGTCCTATCATTATGATTTTAGAGAATGTTCCATGTGTACTTGTGAGAATAAGCATTTTATTGCTGTTGGAGGAATTGTTCTAATATGTCTGTTAAGTCCATTTGGTCTGAAATAAGTTTCAATTTCAATGTTTTCTTACTGATTTTCAGTTTGGATGATGTATTCATTGTTAAAAGTGGGGTATTGAAGCCCCATACTATTAAGACTTGTTTTATGTCCTATCATTATGATTTTAGAGAATGTTCCATGTGTACTTGTGAGAATAAGCATTTTATTGCTGTTGGAGGAATTGTTCTAATATGTCTGTTAAGTCCATTTGGTCTGAAATAAGTTTCAATTTCAATGTTTTCTTACTGATTTTCAGTTTGGATGATGTATTCATTGTTAAAAGTGGGGTATTGAAGCCCCATACTATTA
>NW_019154125.1:18761063-18826974 GCF_002288905.1 Enhydra lutris kenyoni
CTGTATTGCTATTCATTTCAACCTTCCAATCTGTTAGTATTCGCTTAATAATATTTAGGTGCTCTGATGTTGGGAACAGTATATAATTGTTATATTTCAATGTACTGAACCCTTTATCATGACAAAAGGTCCTTCTTTGTCTCATTTTCATTTTTGGCTTTAAGTATATTTTGTCTGATAGAAATCTGCTACTCCACTTTCTTTTCATTTCCACTTCCATAGAATATCTTCTTCTATCCTTCACTTTGAGGTTATGTGTATCTTCAGAGCTAAAAGAGTCTCTTACAGGCAGCAAATACCTGGGACTTTTTTTTAACCCATCCAGTCACACTGTTCCATTTGGTGAATTCGATCCATTTACTTGTCGAATGATTACTTACATGCAAAGACTTACTACTGCCCTCTAAGTGTTTCCTTTCTGGTTGCCTTTAATCTCCATTGGTTCTTTTTCCCTATGTTTCTGTATAACTTCGCAAATTGGTGGTATTCCATGGTGGTATACTCTGCCCACCGCCTTTTTTTATGTTTTGTGAATCTGCTCTAGATTTTTGCTTTGTGGTTACCATGAGGTTTACAAAGAACATCTAAAAAACAAAAGTCCAATTTATGCTGAAAGCAACTTATCTTCACTTCACCCTTTTACTCTCCCCTTTCACATTTTTGATGTCACAATTTCTCTCTTTTTCTACTGTGCATTTGTTAACAAGTTACAGTTAACCACAGTTATTTTTAAGACTCTTTGCCTTTAATCTTATACTACAGTTAAATTGTTAATACACTAGCCTATTACAGTATTGGATTTTCTAATCTGACTGTATTTTTTATCTTTACTAGTATGTTGTATATTTTCCTGTGTTTTCATGTTGTTGAGTAGTATTTTTTTATTCCATTTGATGAGCTCCTTTTAGCTTTTAGGTAAGGCAGTCTAGTGGTGATGAACTCCCTCAGCTTTTGTTCATCTGAGATAACTTTATTAGATGGAGTATTGCTGGCTGTGAATTTTTATCTTTCAGCACTTTGAATGTCAGTCCACTCTCTCTTGGCCTAGAGGGTTTCTGCTGACATATCCACTGATAACCTAAAGGGATTCCTTTGTAGATTACACACTTTTTTCTCTTCTCCTACCTTTAGTATGCTTTCTCTTTGATTTTTAGTAGTTTCATTATGATATGTCTGAAGAAGGTCTTTTGGCATCAAGATAACAGGGTAATAATCTATTAGCTTCTTGAACTTAGATATTCAAGTCTTCTCCCAGGCTTGCAAAGTTTTCAGCTATTATTTCTTTAATTAAATGTCTGCCCCCTTCTTCTCCTCTCTTTCTGGAATCCTAATTATTTTGATGTTTGCTCTTTTGATTAAGTCCCATAAAAATCACATAAGTATTTTTCATTCATTTTTTTCTTTCCTCTTTGTTTCTCTTCTACCTGGTTCTTACCAAATTCCTACTTTTTAACTCACTTATTTGCTTTTCCATTTGTTCTACGCTACTACAGATACTTGCTATTGTATTTTTCACCTCATTCACTGAGTTATTAACTCCAGGATTGCTACTGGTTCTTCTTTATGGTTTCCATCTCTTTCTAAACAAGTTCATTTTTTTCATGTATCCTTTTCCTAATGTCATTGAACTGCCTTCCTGAGTTTTCTTGTAGCATGTGGAATTTCATTAGCACAGCTATTTTTAATTCTAAGCTAGATCACAGTATTTTGCGTGTTTGGGCTCAGTTGTTAGAAAATGATTTATAACTTCTGGTGATGGCATATTTCCTTTCTTGGTTGTTTTTTGTTAGTTTTTAGTTCTTTATATTTTTGTGTTGCTGCTTTCACACTCAAAGTTTTTCATTGGCTACTATTGTGGTAAGCCAACAGTTGTGGTGATTGTGTTGTGATTGTGGCCCTGTTCCTTGGTGTTGTTGCTTCCCTGGAGTTTCCTAGGTTTATCACAGCTAGACCTATTCCACTCTTCTAGCTCCCTCTTGTGGCAGAATTCTTAACCACTCTGTTTCCTCTTAAAACTCATCAAGCTGACTGCAGGAAATCTCTTATTTTTCACAAGACAGTACTATCTATCTATCTACCTATCTATCTATATAAAATTTGTGGTTGCTCCCTACCCAGTGACCCTGGATGATTTTTTTCTGATACCTGCTCTCATTGCAACACTTGGGAGTTCATATAAGGAGTTAGCTACATAGTTGGGGGAGGTTTGGGTTTAGCACTTGGAGCCCTGGGGGTGCCTGTGTGAATGGTGGGGAGACCCTCAAGTGGAATACTTCATAAAAGCTTGTGGGCAGAATCCCCACTGAAGAAGTGAAGCAGAAAATAAGAACTGCATTCCTTTAATGCTCTTTGATATTCTTACCTGCCTCCTTCCCTTTCTCCTCTCTTCCCCCACATCATGGAGGTCCTGCCTCAAAATCAGGGTGCCTCTATAGAGAAATGGGTTTATCTGGTTGCAACATACACAACTAGGCTAGCTGGGTATTCACTTACCATTTTGTACCTCCTCTACAGAAGTCTCCACTGACAGCTTGCTTCATACAGTGTCACCTTGAGGAGAGAGAATACTCTGGCAGAGTACATCCCTCTCCTTTATATGCAGACCTGTCTCTACACCGCTCTCAAGCTGTGCTGGAATGTCCTCTTAAGCAAAAAACAAACCAAAACAAAAAAAAAAACTTCTACAAATTCTTTCCTGCCTCTGGGTACCTGCTCACGTATATGCTCTCCAGGGTTTTCTCCCTGACCAGGCAAGTCAAAGTGGATCAGGTTCACCGACTCCCTTGAATCCACAGCCCTTACCAAGATCTTGTTTATTTTCAGATGCACAGGCAGGCCAGAAACCACCCAGGTCCCTGGGCATGGGTGCTAAAGACACTTTTGTTTGTGAATGGATGTCTAATTATTTGTTAAAAGTCAAGAAAAAGGAGGAATGGCTCATATGGCCATGGTGCTGATATCATTCATCATATCCTTAACTTTATAAGAAACTGCCACACTGTTTTCCAAAGTAGATGTATTATTTTGTATTCCCAGAAGAAATGTGTGAGCACTCCAGTTACTCCTCATTCTCATTAGCACTAGTTGTTGTCAAGTTGTTTGTTTTTTGTTGGGTTTTCAGTCATTCTAACAGGTGTGTTGTAACAGGTGTATTTTATACATGGGAGACCACACATATGGATCTTAATTCCTATCTTCTCCTAGAGAATCAGAAGTTTAGATATTAGTTCAGTTGCTCTTGTAAGGAAACAACTGGTTAGAACTACTGCTAACTTTACATAAATATATTTTCTCCATTATATCACAGCCCCTACCACTCCCAATTATTTATGTCAGTCTGCTTCAGACATTCACATTATCTACTTGATCTGCATAACTATCTGAGTTTGAGACCCACATATAATCCTTGGTAGGAGCCTAGTGTGCTACGCCCCAGCCAAACCCCAAAAACTTAAACCCACATCCTTAGGTTCTTTCACAATCTTTCCCCAAACAACCTTTATTATTTCATCTTGAAACATCTTCTCCACCCTAAATTCTTATATTCCATTTAGCAAAGATATTTAAATATGCCTCTATATCCCTAACTCTTTACCACATTTCCTACGTTATGAAATATTCAGTCTTTAAAACCCAACTGTTTCCTCTCTGAACTCATCTAGTTTCTTCATATTGCTGTTAATTCCTGTGACCTTAAAATAAGAACCAATTCATAAGAAAGTTTTTTCTGAAGTGTTATACTACTGCTTTCGAATTTAAACATTCACTTAAACTACCAATTCTCAACCACAGTATGATGTAGTATGTAGTCAACAGCAGGGAAGAAATGTAAGATATGGCCATTAATAATACAGTTCAAAGGTTTACATTTGCTCCCTTATTTAAGAAATTAGAGTGGAATCACAGCACACATTATCCCTCACATTCCAATAGGCTTTCTTTCCTTATTTTTTTTTTCAAAGATTTTATTTAGGGGTGCCTGGGTGGCTCAGTCAATTAAGCATCTGCCTTCAGCTCAGGTCATGATTCTGGGGTCTTGGGATTGAGCCCCGCATCTGGCACCTTGCTGAGTGGGGAGCCTGCTTCTCCCTCTCACTCTGCCTGCTGGTGCCCTCTCTCTCTCTGTGTCAAACAAATAAATTAAAAAAAAAAAAGATTTTATTTATTTGACATAAAGAGAGCGTGAGCACAAGCACAGGGAGTGGCAGTCAGAGAGAGAGGGAGAAGCAGGATCCCCGCTGAGCAAGGAGCCTAATGCAGGCCTCGATCCCAGGACCCTGGGATCAAGACCCAAGCCAAAGGCAGACACTTAACCTACTGAGCCACCCAGACAACCCAGACACCCCTCTGATAGGTTTTCCTGACTAACACAGTCAGGCATAAATTACTAGCTAGTACCAGGAATATACATAGCTTTGAAAGTATGACATAAATTATATTAAATGTCATCCTTCATATGTATTAAATTTAAAAGAAGTTTAGAACCTTCAATCTTAGTCATCATACTATGAACCATTCCTACAAGTAATCCATTTCCACTTAGAGTTTCTTCTTGGTACTCTGTAAATTCTCCTTGTTATAATTTATTTAATCTCTCTTTTACATATTTCATTCTTTAAGATGCAGATGATAGTAAGAGCAAAGATCCTGGATTGTTATGAAAAAATAAACCATATACACAAATGACCTAGTAGAGTGCTGCTAAAAACAGGCTAAGCATATAATAAATGTAGAGAAGCATTTTCATCTTCCCTCCACTTCATCAATTCATTGATTCAGTCAACATTTGGTGAGTATCTAGCTGCATGCCAACCTCTGTGCTAGGTACTGAATGACAAATCAAAGGTCAGAATAATAGAGAAACAAAGGCCAGACTAATGAAGGGAAGGGATTTATGGTCTCTTCCTGAATACAAGAAAAATCTGACTCAGACACCTGGAGCCAAAAATACTGGAGATAATATCACTTTTATTTTCCTATTTACTTCTTAGTATTAAACCCTAATCAAATCTTTATATTGGAAAAACGGTTTTTTTGGGGGGGGGGGAACCTACATAGCAAAAGTACTATATCATCAAATTTATATGAAGCAATTTTAAAAAGTAAAGAAAACAAAGATCAAACTTAACAAAAAACAAAACAAGGTTACAACCTTTAAAACATTTCCTAGGAGAAGTATTAACATGGAAAACAAAGCAGCTACTTTTAGACATATCAAATTACTTGCACAATAATGTTATTATAGCTAGATAATGATCCTACAGTGCATATGTCTTATCAATTTCCAATCCACTGGACCTCTAGATGAAACCAATAAATATATTCTTTACAACTTACCTATGCATTCTGAAAAGTCTGTTTTTAAGTATGACCCCTGATTTTATACCACTGTTTTTTTATAAACATGCAGGGCTCAAGCCCACAAGTACCATGTTAGGTACAGTATCACCTCATGATAGAAATGAAAGGCAGGCAAGAGACACATCTGCCCTAAAGGTAAGATAATACTGCAAAATCAGTGGTCATAAGAAAGGCAATAATAATAATAAGAATTTATAATATATACCCAAAAAAAGTCTTTAAAAAATATAAAATCAGGATTTATTTCAAAGGACAATAGAGGATAAATTAGAAACCTGAGTAAGTGTGCTCCCATTATGACTAGGTAACATATGGTAGAAACTCTAGAGAGGAAAGCAGTGAGGCCAAAGAAAAAGCCATGAGTTGGCTTTCTGTTTCTATCAAAGGACCTCTTCTCTGTCCAGATAATTCCTCCATTTATCAATCATTGGTCCTTTTTACTTCCCTAATATTCAGTTCATTCTACATGAAAATAATCATATAGAGAAGTTCAGATAAGATGGCAAACAGGGAGGCCGAGCTTACCCATCCCATAAATATACTGAGATAACAACTACATATAATCAACTAACTCTGAAAATGATCTAAATGATCTAAATGACCTCTCCTACAGTTGATCATACAGAAGAAGTCATAATGAAAAGGGTAGAAGGGGCAGGGACAAGGATGGGAACCAAACCCTCTGGGGAGACTATCACAAATGGGAGGGCCATGACAAGCACAGAGAAGCAAGATGATCAAACCCCACATACCAGGTACTCCAGGCATTAGACACCTGCACTAGAAAGACAAGTCCTCATAATATCTGGCTTTGAAAACCACTGGGGCTTAAGTTTGGGAGCTTTTAAAATCAGTGGGACTTAACTTCAAGTACTTTAAAAACCATCAGCTTAGCTATAGGAAAGTCAAAAGGTGATCAGAGATTGAGTCCCCGATCTTTAAGCTAGCATAATTAGTAACTTGGCCCAAGACCCAGCACAGAAATAGCTGTTTGAAAATAACCAGGGGTATATGTGTAAGAGACTTGTTATTAATTTCAGAACATGAGCTGGAGAGGCAGGGGTTTTCAGTGATAGAAAGGAAAGGCAGGCAAAGGAGTGATGGTGGGTGCCATTTCTCTTACCCTCCCCCAGTCTACATAGCTGGACACTTGCAGGAGCCAACATGTACACTCTCCATCTATCTTGCAGATCCACCCCATCCAACATGCTGAATACAGCAGGCTTTCTCCAAAGTGGCTTCTACCCACCATATACACCCCATAAGCAGTTAAGACCAGTGCAACTCCAAAGTGACTCTTGCCCTGGGAAGAAGGAAAATAACCCCACACACCAACATGTCTGCAGTTCCACCAGCCAAGCATCTTAGCTAGCTGCACAGGGAGTCAGCCCTGCTGTTTGGTACATCCATAACTGTGGCAGAGCGACTGTATACAGACACTTAATCTGACTGCTGGTCCTGCCCAGCATTAAGACAGTAGTAGCCACAGCAAATAGGCTTCTCAACAGCAAAGGAATCAAACCCTGTAGTACATATACAGCAAGAAAAGTGGGTCATTGCAGCTGCCTGGGCTGAAGGCAAATGCAACTCAGCCAGAACAGTAGGGTATAAACAGACCACACAGGTAACGCTTCTGAAGTGCCTAGTTCTGGTGATCAGAGGGGATTGCACTACAGGCACCAGAGGACTTCTACACAAGGCCACTACGTTCCAGACCAGGATATGTAGCTGACCTCAATAATAACTGAAATAAATGCAGAGAGTTAGACAAAATGAAAACACAGAGGACTGTCCCCCAAATGAAAGAATAAGACAAAATCACAACAAAAAGAGTTAAATTAAATGGAAATAAGCAATATGCCTGATAAAGAATTTAAAGTAATAGTTGTAAAGATACTCACGGGAACTGAGAAAAGAGAGGATGAAGTCAGTGAGAATGTCAACTGAGATAAAAAATATAAAAAAGAACTAGTCAGAGATGAAGAATTTAAAAACAAAAACAAAAAAATACACTAGAGAGAATCAACAGCAGATTAGAAGAGTTGTAGAAGACCAGATCAGCAATCTGGAAGAAAGGATAATGGAAAGCAACCAAACTAAAGAGCAAAAATAAAAAATAACAGAAACAAGAAAAAGTTAAGAGAACTCAGAGACAACATCAAACATCCCATTTGCACTACAGGGATCCAAGGAGAAGAAAGAAAAGAAGGCAGAATGCATCTTTGAAGAAATAATAGCTGAAAACTGCCCTGATCTGGGGGTGGAGGGAGATATCCAGGGTCAAGCATAGAAAGCCACTAACAAGATTAACCCAAGGAGGTCCACACTAAGACACATACTAATTAAAATGACAATAAGTAATGATAAAGAATTTTAAAAGCAGCAAGATAAAAGAAAACATTTACATAAATGCAAAACCCCATAAGGCTATAAAATGATTTTCAACAGAAACTTGGCAGGCCACAAGAGAGTGGCATGATATATTCAAAGTGCTGAAAGGAAAAACCCTGCATCCAAGAATACTTTCCTTAACACCAACTTTAACATTTAGAATAGGAGAGATAGAATCTCCTAAACAAACCAAAGTTATAGAAGTGCATCACAACTAAACCAGTCTTACAGGAAATGCTAAAGGAAATTCTGAGTGGAATGAAAAGACCCTCATTGGGGATGCCTGGGTGGATCAGTTGGTTAAGTGCCTGCCTTCAGCTCAGGTCACGATCCTAGGGTCCTGAGATCAAATCCCGTATCAGGCTCCTTGTTCGTCAGGAGCGTCCATCTCTCTCTGTCACCTCCCCTGCTTGTGTTCTCTCTCTCTCTCTCTCTGACAAATAATAAATAAAATCTTTTTAAAAAGGCTCTCATTAGAAGAAAGTTATAAAAGACAGAAATTTCACAGATAAAAGCAAACATAGTAAAAGTAGTAGGTTAGTCACTTATAAAGCCAGTATGGAGGGCAAAACAGAAAAGTTGTCAAATAAATTATATTTACAAAAATTAAATACTTAGAACAAAAAGATGTAAAATATAATAATACATATATAAAATGTGCAGGAAGTAAAACTTCAGTGCTTTTAGAGTAAGTGGCCAACATCTTAATATACACTAAAAAAAGCCATCAAACCTCAAAATAAAAGAACAAAGAACTACAAAGACAACCCAAAAGCAATCAGCAAAATGGCAGTAAGTGCATACCTATGAATAATTAGTTTGAATGTAAATGGACAAGATGTTCCAATCAAAAGACACAGGGTGACTGAATGGATACAAATATAAGATCCCTGTATGTACTGACTTCGAGACTCACTTCAGACCTAAAGACACATACAGACTAAAAACAAAGGAATGGAAAAACATACACCATGCAAATGGAAACAGGAAAAAAAAATGGAAAGAAAGAAAGAAAGACTGGCAGAAATACTGATACCAGACAAAACAGACTTTAAGACAAAGACCATAACAAGAAGGACACCATATTAATGACAAAGGGATCAATCCAACAAGAGGATATAACAATTGTAAAAACCTATGCACCCAATGTAGGAACACTTAAATACATAAAGGGAAGATTAACAAAGGGAGATATTTATAGTAATATAAAAATAGTAGGGGATTTTACATCATCCAGACAGAAAATTTATTGATTTGGCTTTGAACATTAGACCAGACAGACCTAATAGGTACATACAGAACACTCCATCCAGCAGAAAATACATTTTCTTTTTTTTTTTTTAAATCTTATTTATTTGACAGAGAGACAGAGATCACAAGTAGGCAGAAAGGCAGGCAGAGAGGGGGGTGGGGAGCAGGGTCCCAGCTGAGCAGAGAGCCTGATGTGGGGCTCAATCCCAGGACCCTGAGATCATGACCTGAGCCAAAGGCAGAGGCTTAACCCACTGAGCAACCCTGCCCCAGAAAATACATTCTTTTCAAGTGTACAATGGAATATTCTCTAGAATAGATCACATGTTAGGTCACAAAACAAGTCAATAAATTCAAGGAGATCAAAATTACATCAAATATCTTTTCTGACTGCAATGGTATAAAACTAGAAATCAATTACAAGAAAAATCTGGAAACAACATATATATGCATAGAGATTAAACAATCTGCACTAAACAATTTACAGGTCAGCTAAGAAATTAGAAGAAATTTTTTAAAAAGATAGAAACAAATGAAAATGAAAATGCAATGGTCCAAATCTTTAGAACATAAAAGCATTTCTAACAGGGAGATTTATGGTGATATAGGACTACCTCAAGAAATAAGAAAAATCACAATAACCTAACCTTCCACCTAAAGGAGATAGAAAAAGAAAAAACAAGACCAAACTCTAGAAGGAAAGAAATAATAAAAATCAGAATGGAAATAAATGAAATAGAGACTAAAAATAACAATGAAAAAGCAAGAGCTGCTTCTATGGAAAGAAAAACAAAATTAATAAACCTTTGGTCAGATTCATCAAATAAATAAAATCAGAAATAAAGAGGAGAAATAACAACCAATACCACAGAAATACAAAGGATTATAAGAGAATATTATAAAAATTTATATGCCAAAAAATAGGACAAACTGGAAAAAAATGGATAAATTCATAAAAACATACAACCTTCCCAAACTGAATCAGGAATAGAAAATTTAAATGGATCAATTACTAGTAAAATTGATTTAGTAAACAAACAAACAACAACAACAACAATAAAAAAAACGGCCAACAAACAAAGTCCAGGATCAGATGGCTTCACAGGTGAATTCTACCAAACAAAAAGAGGAAAAAAATTTTCTAGATTCGTTCTAAAAGGCAGCATTACCATGATACCAAAACTAAACAAAGACACTACAAAACTAGAAAACTACAGGCTGTTATCTCTGAAAAACACAAATGTAAAGATCCTCAACAAAATATAAGCAAACCAAATTCAACAATACATAAAAAAAAAAAACATTCAGCATGATCAACTGAGATTTGATACATTAATAAAAGAAAGGATAATAAACATATGATTATCAATATAGATGTACATAAAGCATTTGACAAAATATAATGTCCATTCATGATAAAAACTCTCCAAAAAGTGGGTTAAGAGGGAACATACTACAACACAAAAAATAAAATAAAAATAGAAAATAAAAAAAATATGATAACAGCTAACATCATACTCAATGGTAAAAAACTGAAAGCTTTTCCTCTAAGTTCAGGAACAAATTAAGGATGCTGACTCACCACTTTTTATTCAACACAGTACGGTAAGTAGTTGTAGCAATGAGAAGAAAAAAAAAATGCAACCAAACTGATTTAAAAAGAAGTAAAACAACTGTTACTTACAAAAGACAATACTACATACAGAATATCATAGACATTACTAAAACCTGAGAACGGATAAAATAATTCAGTAATGTTGCAGAATACAAAATTGATATACAGAAGTCTGTTGTAGTTCTATACGTTAATTGCAAAGTTAAAAAAGAGAAATTAAGAAAACAATCCCATTTATAATTTCATCAAAAGAATAAAATGCCTAGGAACAAATTTAACAAAGGAGGTGGAAGACCTATCTTCTTAAAACCCTATGACACTGTTGAAAGAAACTGAAGATTACACAAACAAATGCAAAGGTGTACCATGTTCCAGAACTGCAAGAAATACTGTTAAAAAGCCCTTACTATTCAAACCAATCAACAGATTCAATCCAATCCCTATCAAATTAGCAACAGTATTTTTCACATTATGACAAGTAATTCTAAAATTTGTATGGAAATACAAAAGACCCCAAATAGCCAAAGCAATCATGAGAAGAGTAAAGCTGGAAGTATCATAATTCCAGATTCTAAGATACACTATGGAGCTGCAGTCAACAGAAAAGTATGAGACTTATACAAAAATAGACATGTAAGTTTATGGAACGGAACAGATAGTCCAGAAATAAACCCAAATCTATATGGTCAATTAATCTATGACAAAGGAGGCAAGAATATGTAATGGGGAAAAGACAGACTCTTCAACAAATGGTACTGAGAAAACTGTGACAGCTACATGTAAATTAATTAAATTGGACCACTTTTCTATACCATACAGAGAAAATTAGACTCAAAATGGATTCAAGACGTAAATATGAGATGTGAAACTATAAAAATCCTAGAAGAAAACACAGGCAGTAATTTTTCTGATATTGGCCTTAGAACATTTTTCCAGATATGTCTCCTGAGGCAAGGGAAACAAAAGCAAAAATAAACTATTGGGATTACATCAAAATGAAAACTTTTGCACAGTACAGGTAACCATCAACAAAACAAAAAGGCATCCCAGGAAATGGGATAAAATATTTGCAAATGATATATCCAATAAAGGGTTAATATCCAAAATACATAAAGAACATATACAACTCAACACCAAAAAAAACCCAAACAACCCAATTTAAAAATGGGCATAGGACACTTTTCCAATGAAGACATACAGATGGCTAATGGACACATGAAAAGATGCTCAATACCACGCATCAACAGGAAAATGAAAATCAAAACGACAATGAGCTATCATCTCACACCAGTGAGAATAGCTAGTATCAAAAAGCCAAGAAATAACAAGTTCTGGGAAGGATGCAGAAAAAAAGAAACACTTATGTGCACTGTTGGTGGGAATGTAAACCGGCACAACCACTGTGGAAAACACTATGGAGGATCCTCAAAAAACTAAAGTCAGAAATACCATATGATCCCATAAATCCACTACCCATAAACTTGGGTATTTACCTAAAGAAAACAAAAACACTAATTCAAAGAGACATATGCAACCGTATGTTTATTACAACATTATTAATAATAGCCAAGATATGTAAGCATCCCAGAGTATCCACTGACAGATGAATGGATAAAAAAGATGTGATGTATATATATACACACACACAAACACACATATATATGTGAATATTACTTAACCATAAAAAAGAATGAGATCTTGCCCTTTACAACAAAATGGGTGGACTCCGAAGGTACTCAGGTAAGTGAAACAAGTCAGAAGAAAACAAATACCATATGATTTCCATTATACAGGGAATCTAAAAACAAAGAAACAAACAAAAAACTGGACCTTTAAATACAAAGAACAAACTGGTTGTTACCAAAGGAGAGGTATGTGGGGGGTTGGGTAAAATACATAAAGGAGAGTAATGTTTTTACTGGTAAAAACATCCAGTTATAAAATAAATAAGTGACAGAGATGAAGGTACAAGATAGGGAATATAGTCAACAATATTGTGATACCACTGTATGGTAACTATACTTATTGTGGTAAGCACTAACGGCACAGAATTGTTGAATCAATATGCTATACATCTGAAACTGATATGACGATGTATGTTAATTATATCTTAACTTTAATTAAAAAAGGATATAGAAATACCTCCAAAATAGGCAAAAGCCCCTACAATATATGCTAAATTTTGGTAAAAACAGCCTTTTATAACAGTTTTCCTAATTAGGAAGATGTATAATCATGTATACAAGATTATACATGAAATATCTTTCAGGACCATTAGCAAAAGGAATAGAGGGTGAGAAATGGGGGAAAATAAAATAGAAGGCAGAGTTCCAATGAACATATTCTTAAAACAATTTGGAAAATGACAGAAAGGCTAAAACAAAATACACCCAGCTCTGAGAAACATGTTCTTGTGTCATTTTTGACTTGGTAGTAGGCAGGATATGAAGTGGGGATGGGAGGTAGGATTAGAGAGTAAAAGACTCATGTAGGAACTGCTGGTAAAACCAGGTGAGATAATATCAATATTTTCTTTACATTACGGCAGGAAATTATCATGGGTGCAATAAAGTTTTAGGAAAGGAATTTGGAAAATATTCCTGGATATACACAGGAATATTCCCTTAAATTTAATCCATGAGGAACAAAAGTTACTGGAGGCTCTGGAAACTATGGGACCCAGGGAGCTGGTGTAAATGATTTAAAATTTAGACAACTTAGATAAGGGATAAAGATGTAGATACAGAAAAATAAAATTCTCCTTTGCATTAAAATTACCTACAAAAAGGTGAAACATTTCTTTAAAGTGAGAAATGAAATTTTGGAAATGAACAGTAAATTGAACTTGGCATTGTATATTATTGCAATATAAATGCATACAATATTTTTTTTAATCTACTTTTAAGGTCTTTTAAGCAAAAAAACAAAAACAAAAACAAAAACAAAAAACAAACAAAAAAACCCCACATCTATATATCTCAAAAGCCCTAAATTACAACCAAAGTAAGTATTATTTTCTCTACATGTTTTAAGTTGCTTAAACAAGAATTCTTCTATTACAAGAGATCTTTAATAACATAAAACGTCACAACTGGAATGAAAACACTGTGTTACTTCATAGGCTTCCTGTGACAACTGAATGAAATAATGTACACAAGCATGTGAGGGAAAGTTGTATATCAGCACACTGATTCAACCGAACTGTTCTAGGACCAACTGGGTATATGACAATTCAATTTTCATCCTAACTTTTCCAAGATAGCAAATCCCACACATTAAGGTCAAAGTATGGCACAAAAATGTCCTTACTTTTAACACCAGCCACAAGTTTCATGCATTCCCATGTTGACTAGCTACAAACCCATGATGTTTAATAATTCACTACTACAATAACTCACAGAACTCAAGGAACACGTGACAAGAAACTATAGTTTTCTTATAAAGAATACACACAGGATGGAGTCTGGTAGGGTACCAGATATACTGCTTCCATGGCCTCTCCATGTAGAATCAGACCCTGTCACCCTCCCAGTAGTCTGATGTGTTCACTAGTCAAGAAGGGCCAGAGCTTCAGTGTTCACAGTTTCTACTGGAGGTTCACTACTTAGGAACAATTGCTTAAATGATTGGCCTGACTATATATCAGCCAAATGAAAGTCTCAATCTTCTCTGTCCTTGCTGTTTCTAACCCTAACCTGAAGCTATTTAGAGGCCTACTTCATCAGCATAAAGAAGACATCCTATCCCTCAGGAAATTCCACAGGTGTGTAAAGCTCTGTGGTACAAACTGGGGAAAAAGACTAGATGTATTCTTTCTTATACCACAGACACACCTGAAATTAAATCCCACCTCTTCTACCTACCAGCTAGAATCCTTAGATAATTTAACTACCTTTCAGGTCTGCCACTTACATCTCTGTAAAAGAAGAACAATACTAGAATCAATGTGCAACTATAGAGAAAATTAACTAAAATAAGCAAGAAGATGCCAGACACAGAAGGATGAGCATAAGTTTTATATCAGTCTTGTACTCAATTAAGATCATAGTACTAATTAGCTATGTAATCTTGAGCTATTCTTTTTATTTCCTAAGTCAAAGTTGCTTGCTTGCTTCTTTTTTTTTTTCTTTCCCAAAGTTGCTTTCATCAGAAAAATTCTAACATATCTACCTCACATTCTGGGGAAAAACAGAACTACTCCAAGCTGTTACAAGAAAACATCATCCATTATTATACTCACAGCAATAGACAGATTATCTAAGCAGATCAACAAGGAAACAAGGGCTCTGAATGACACATTGTCCCAGATGGACTTCACAGATATATACAAAGCATTTCATCCTAAAGCAACAGAATACCCATTCTTCTAGAGTCCACAGGGATCATTCTCCAGAAGAGATCACATACTGGGTTATAAATCAGGTCTCAACCAATACCAAAAGACTGGAGTTATTCCCTGCATATTTTCAGACCGCAATGCCTTGAAACTTGAATCCAATCACTAAAGGAAATTTGGAAGAAACTCAAACACTTAGAGGTTAAAGAGCATCCTACCAAAGAATGAATGAGTCACCCAGGAAATTAAAGGAAATTTTTAAAAATTCATGGAAACTAGTGAAAATGAAAATACAACAGGTCAAAACCATTAGAATACAGCAAAGGCAGTCCTAGGAAGGAAGTACATAGCAATGCAAGTCTCAAAAAATTAGAAAAGTCTCAAATACATGAGCTAAACCTACACCTAAAGGAGCTAGAGAAAGAACAGCAAATAAAGCCTAAAGCAGGGAAAGAGAAAAAACAAAGATTAGAGCAGAGATCAATGAAAACAGAAATTGATTCACTGAAAGAATTAATAGGATTGATAATCCCCTAGACAGATTTATCAAAAAGAAAATAGAAATTAATTTCTCTTATAAAGAGACCCAAATTAATAAAATCATGAATGAAAGAGGAGAGATCATGATCAACACCAAGAAAATACAAACAATTTTAAGAACATATCATGCCAGTAAATTAGGGAATCTGGAAGAAGTGGATGCATTCCTGGAAATTTATAAACTACCAAAACTGAAAAGGAAGGAATACAAAACCTGAACAGACCCATAAGCAGCAAGAAATTGAAACAATAATTTAAAATATCCCCAAAAAACAAGACTTCAGGGCCAGATAGTTTCCCAGGGGAATTCTACCAAACATTTAGAGAAGAATTAATACCTATTCTTCTGAATCTGTTTCAAAAAATAGAAAGGAAAAATTTCCAAACTCTTTCTATGAGGCCAGCATTACCTTGATCCCAAAACCAAACAAAGACCCCATTATAAAGGAGAATTATAGACCCTGATGAATAAGGATGCAAAAATTCTCATCAAGATACTGGCCAATAGGATCCAACAGTACATCAAAAGGATTATTCACCACGACCAAGTGGGACTTATTCCTGCACTGCAAGGGTGTTTCAACATTTGCAAATCAATCAATGTGATACATCACATTAATAAAAGAAAGGACAAGAATCATATGATCCTCTCAACTGATGTAGAAAAAGATTTGACAAAATACAGCATCCGTTCTTGATTAAAATTCTTCACAGTGTAGGCATAGAAGAAACATATCTAAGTATCATAAAAGCAATATATGAAAAACCCACAGCAAATATCATCTTCAATGGGGAAAAACTGATAGCAAAAAGCTTTCCAGGGCAGGAACACAACAGGGATGCCCACTCTCACCACTGTTGTTCAACATAGTACTAGAAGTCCAAGTCTCATCAATCAGACAACAAAAAGAAATAAAAGCCACCAAATTGGCAAGGTAGAAGTCAAACTCTCACTCTTTGCAGATGACATGATAATTTATGTGGAAAACCCAAAGGACTCCACCCCAAAATACTACAGTTCATACAGGAATTCAGCAACATGGCAGGATATAAAATCAATATAGAGAAATCAGTTTTACTTCTATACACTAACAAGAAGACTGAAGAAAGAGAAATTAAGGAATCAATTCCATTTACAATTGCACCAAAAAACCATAACATAACAGGGAACCCAGAAATAGACCCTCAACAATATGGTCAACTAATCTTTGAAAAAGCAGGGAAGAATACTGAATGGAAAAAAGGACAGTCTCTTCAATAAATGGTGCCGGGAAAATTAGATAGCCACATGCATAAGAATGAAACGACCTCTTTCTTACACCACACAGAAAGATAAACTCAAAATGCATTAAAGATCTCAATTTGAGACAGGAATCCATCAGAATCCTAGAGAAGAACACAGGCAGCAACCTCATTGACCTCAGCCTCACCAATTTCTTTCTATACATGTCTCCAAAGGCAAGGGAAACAACAGGACAAATGAATTATTGGGACTTCACCAAGATAAAAAGCTTCTGCACAGCAATGGAAACAGTCAACAAAACTAAAAGGCAACTTACAGCATGGGAGAAGATATCTGCAAATGACATTAGAGATAAAGGGCTAGTCATGAGGATCTATAAAGAACTTGTCAAATTCAACACCCAAAAAAACAAAAAAATCCAGTCAAGAATCAGACAGAAGACATGACTAGATATTTTTCCAAAGAAGACATAAAATGGCCAAGAGACACATGATAAAATGCTCCGCATCACTTGCCCTCAGGAAAAGACAAATCAATACCACAATGAGATACCACCTTACACCAGTCAGAATGGCTAAAATTAACAAGACAGGAAACAACAGATGTTGGCGAGGTTTTGTTGGTGGGAATGCAAGCTGGTACAGCCACTCTGGAAAATGGTATGGAGGTTCCTAAGTTAAAAATAGAGCTACCTTATGATCCAGCAATTGCAGTACTGGGTATTTACCCAAAAGATACAGATGCAATGATCCAAAGAGGCACTTGCACCACATATGTTCAAAGCAGCAATATCCACAAGAGCCAAACTGTGGAAAGAGCTGAGATGCCCATCAAGAGATAAAAAGATAAAAAAGATGGGGTATATATATACAGTGGAATATTACTTAGCTATCAGAAAGGATGTATACTTACCATTTACATCTACATGGATAGAACTGGAGGGGATTATTACGCTCAGTGAAATGAGTCAGTCAGAGAAAGACAATTATCATATGGTTTCACTCGTATATGGAATATAAGAAACAGGGCAGAAGACCACTGGAGAAGGGGGGAGAACTAAATGCAAAGTCATCACAGAGGGAGACAAACCATGAGAGACTTTTTTTTTTTTTTTAAGATTTTGTTTATTTATTTTTTATTTGACATACCAGAGATCACAAGTAGGCAGAGAGAGGCAGGCAGAGAGAGAGGGAGAAACAGAGCAGAGAGCCAGATGGGGGGCTCAATCCCAGGACCCTGAGATCACGACCAGAGCCAAAAGCAGACTTAACCCACTGAGCCACCCAGGTGCCCCCATGAAAGACTCTTAACTACAGGAAATAAACTGCGGGTTGCTGGAGGGAAGGTGAGTGGAGGGATGGGGTAACTGGGTGATGGGCAATAAGAAGGGCATGTGATGTGATGAGCACTGGGTGTTATATGTAACTAGTAAATGAACACACACACACAAAAAAGCAAAAACCCACTATCCACTGACAATAACTAAAATATAACACTACAATAAAAATAGAAACGGATAAAAATGGAACACAAAAGAGAATACAGGAATAGATACTGACATGTAAGCTAATATATCACAAATTCAATGTGACAAAATGTGGGAAAAATGAATCAATAGTTAATAAATGCTACTAGGGAAAGGACATAATTAGACTCGAACCTAAATTCACATCACAGTAAAATCCAAGTATGTTAAGGTTTTTTAAATATTTTCAAATCCAAGTATTCTAAAAAAGATTAACAAAATAGAATGTTTATCTCAATAATAATTACCTTAACTATGAAGAAAATTATGAAAGATTCTCCCATAGTAAAACTGTAACTTTTTGTGTGCCACTGTGTATACTTTTATAAAGCATTTACAGTTTTAAAGTATTTATATAAATGTCTGTAATAATTTTCCATATTATATATCCCCAAAGGGACATATAAAACATAACGAGAAACAAAAAGCAAACAAAAATTTCAAGTTCACTAGTATTTTTAAAATACTTATCAAAACAACTATTGTTCCATTCTATGCCATCAAATGAAAAAAAGAAAGAAAATTACTTTCAATGCCATTTCCAACCTACAAGCATAGGTCTGATCTCTGGTGCCCTCTGTTCTTACCCACATACTTGCAGGGATTTCCTTTATTGAGGGTACTGAAAGGACACTGAAAGATTTAATGAAATTGGGAGTGGCATACATTAGTGGGTCTCTGTATTTTAAAAGTCATATTATTCTATATAAAATATAAAAGTATACAGCAATCTCTTGCTAACTATATAAAATCCTCCTCCTGCTACAAAATTTCGGTATGAGTAATAGACTTTGTAAGACTCAGTTAACCAAAGTAGCCCAAAATGAAAGGATCTCACCTTCGGGCAAATATACAGCACATTTTTTCTCAAAAATGTTCATTTGGTGAGTATCTATTTACTTTCACTTGATTCCAAAGCTCCCTTCCCTAGAATTCCTTTCTAGCCATTTTCAATCCTATGAATTGCTTTCTTTGCTCATCTTTTCTACATCTCTCATTTGACTATAGATTCCCCCAAAATATTCTGTGAATAATTTATTTCAAAATAACAATATTCATTGGTATAGTCAAAATGCCAAATAAGATATGTGGCACACATAGATGGATAATAGGATAAGAAACATACAAACAAGGAAAGGTTACAGAAAAATATTTCTGATGTGTTTGATATCTTAAGGCATAAGTTGATTCATAGTCCTGTCTCCATTCTCACTGTTTCTACTCTAAGGAAATAATTAACCAGAAAAGAGATAAGTGCAAGTCTATATATCTATCTGTATGCAAATATCTTAATAAGAGTGAAAAATGGATCATTCAATCCAACAAATATTAATTAACAAATATTTATTAAGTACCTATACATAGGGCTGGGAATAAAGTGAATAAAAAAAGAAAAATTCCCCACTTTTATATGGTAAGTGAAAAAAAGATCATATATAAGTTATATATAAAAATAATTTCTTAGGTATGTCTGGGTGGCTCAGTCAGTTAAGGATCTACTTTTGGCTCATGTCATGATCTCAAGGTCCTGGATGGAGTCCCACCCACATTGGGCTCCTGACTGCTCAGTGGGGAGTCTGTTTCTCCCTCTCCCTCTGCCCCTCCCCCTGTTTGTGCGCACTCTCTCTCTTACCCTCAAAAATATATTTTTTAAAAATTAAAAATTAAAAAATAAAGAATGGTTTATTAATGTACAACTATGTTTAGAAGAAGCCAAAAACTGAACTTCTTTGAGAGACTTGGTCATATCTTCCCTTCAGAACTTCTAGTCATGTAAGACAATGTCCCAAATGTATGCATGCATTCATTGATCAAGCCCCATGATCTCTTTTGTGTTAGAAACTGTTTAACCAGTTGGAAGGTAAAGAATGGACAACACAAAATCTTAACAGCCACTAAAATGGTAAACATGAAGAAAAACTGGGGAAAAAAAACCCCAAAAATTATACCATGACTAGATTATAATTATGCCATGATACATCTAGTCATGGATAAAAATTAAAGCAACAGTAAAAGAATGTAAATAATTAAGTTACACTTGAAAGCTATTGCACTTAAAATTTTTTGTTTTGTCTTAAATAAAAACGGTGGGCTGTTTATTTCATCTCCCTAAATAGATCCTAAAAATGGTAAAGAATATCTTTATTTTGTGGGCTAAGTAAATATCCATTGTCATAGGCCTTAGTAGTGGATCTATGAATCTTCAGATGAATGAGAAAAATGTGGACATTATTAAGAAAAATAAAGGTTAACTTCATAAAAAGTATTATGAATAATTGCCATCTTCAAATATTTGTTTTCTTTGGCTACAATCATAGAAATGTGGTAGGTAAATTAGTTCTCAATAGAAACATGGTTGTTTATTTCTCAGTAAGAGCATGACCAGTTCTTCATAGAATCATGGTAAATTAGTTCTCAATAGGAACATGGTAAATTAGACATAAATGATATTATCAAAACAGATCTCAAATATATTTGGTTTCTTTTTATATAAAAAAGGTGAATGATACTGTGTCAACTATTAATTATGAGTGATGAATCACCTACAGAATATTTAAAGTAGAAATCAGCAAATACTACATATGAAATTATTTCAGCATGTGTTAAATCTATAAGACCTTACCTATTGAAGGTTGAAATTATTAATGTCCTATCATAGTTCCTTTTTTCTACAATCCAGGACCCCTCACAGGCACTTATACTGAGACAACGTTCACAGATCTAGTCAAAAAAATTTTTACGTCATCATACTGAACAAATCACCCCTGAAATTTCACTTTTCAAAGTAAATAATATCTTAATGTAAAGTAGAACAATTCAAGCTCAACTGATTTTACTAGTTCTGTCCTTTATAAACATTCCCTATTCTCAGTTGGCTACAATTTAGGCTAAAAGGATGCCAATGCTGACATCCCACCAAAAACTTGGATCATGTCTACTAATATAACTGAGCAGGGCCAGCCCTAGGGTACCTGGAGACTATGAGAAAATAATTTTTGTGAGGTATCTGTCTGAATAAATAATGTGATTTTACAAAATTCATGGGCCCATGGGAGCAGCAGTAATATACCAACAAAGCTTTAAAATACTGGGTAGAAATACTTATTGTCTATTTATTATCTAATCATATCCATGAATATTCTTTATGGTATCTGAACAATGTATCTGTGTTCTTCATTATCATATGTGCTATTCCTAGCTAATTTTTTAACTCCCACCCAAGAAAAAGATAAAAATACTGTTGTTACTCAGGGTGCTATGGTTCTTAGGACATGTTGGTATTAAAACAACATAGGGCAGGAGGGGGTAAGGGGGAAGGGGAAGGGAGGAGTGAGAGGGGAAGGAAAGAGGGGAAGGGGAAGGAAAGAGGGGAGAGAGGGAGGGAAGGAGGGGGGAGGGGGAGGAAGAAAGGGGGAGAAGGGAGGAGAAGATGGTGAAGGAGTAGGGGGGGCCTGTTTAAACTGGTCCCCTGAATTTAGATTGTTATCTATCAAACCATTTTGAACACACACAAAATCAACCTGGGATGTAAGAATATAAATCTGAATCTCTACAAGCAGAAAAGCACTGCCTGTGGAGAGGTAGGAAGGGTGGAGTCATGAATCTGTGGAGAGATATGGGAAGATAAACAGAAGGAGCAGGGAGCCGCCATAAACCTGGTGCCCAGAAAGTGATAAAACACCAGGGTGCAAAATCTGAGTCCTTGGAAATCTGGTCTGGTGAGAGACATCCCGCTCTGAAAGGGGCTCTGGAAATGAAAAGGCAGAATTCCAGGTAGGGGATTGCGGTCTCAGGATACAGGAGACCGGAGAACAAAAGGATATTCCTTAAATGGTAGAAGGCCTAAGCTTAGAGCCAGGAAGCAGGTTTTGGTCAGTGAAAGCCGGAAGGGTTTTGCAACTAGGATCGCCATAATCTGCAAACTTGGTGGGTCGATAGCTGCTCTTGTCCTTAAACAGCTTTAAAAAATCTGGAAACAGTGCCCCTTAAAGGGCAAAAACTCGCTAAGCAGCAGTGGCTGGGAAGGGCCAGATTCCGCAGCCAGGCATGTGCACCTAAGATCAAAAACCACTTGTGGATTTAAGAGCACAAAGGGCAAAAAATAAAATAAAATGAAATAAAATAAAATAAAATAAAAGCACAAAGGACAGAGATAATTCCAAGCCCTGAAAACACTTCTGAGAGTAGCTGTGAGCACGCACCACAGGAAGCAGTAGTTCTCAGCAGCGCAAGCAGAAGTGGAAACTCTCTGTCCTCCAAGGTTTATTAAAGAGGGCAAATTGCCAATTTTCTGCTCTGGACCAGAGGTTTGGCTGTGGCCATTTTTGCTCTGATCCCCTGAAGTTGCACACAAACACTCCAGACAGCAAAAGCCAAAAAGAAGTCTGGTTTCCACCAAGCCTATCCCCCTGCACTGGGGAGGCTGTAGCATTCAGCAGCACAAGTGGAAGTGGAAGTGGAAGACAAGGGAAACAAAAGCAAAAATGAATTTTAGGGGCTTCTCCAAGATAAAAAGCTTTTGCACAGCAAAAGAAACAGACAACAAAAAAATTCGCACAGAATGGGGAAGATACTTTCAAATAACATTACTGATAAACGGATGGTATCCAAGATCTATAAAGAACTTCTCAACTTAAAACCCAAGAAACGAATAACCGGAAGACACGAACAGACACTTCTTCAAAGAGATAGAAATAGCTGACAGACACATGAAAAAAATATTCAACATCATTAGCGATCAGGGAAATACAAATGAAAACCACAATGAGATACTACCTTACACCAGTCAGAACGGCCAAAATTAAGACACTAAACAACAAATGTTGGCGAGGCTGTGGCGAAGGAGGAACCCTCTTGAACTGTTGGTGGGAATGCAAGCTGGTGCAGTCACTCTGGAAAACTATATGGAAGTCCCTCGATGTTAAAAATAGATCTATCGGGGGAGGAGTCAAGATGGCGGAGAAGTAGCAGGCTGAGACTACTTCGGGTAGCGGGAGATCAGCTAGATAGCTTATCTAAAGATTGCAAACACCTACAAAACCAACGGGAGATCGAAGAGAAGAAGAACAGCAATTCTAGAAACAGAAAATCAACCACTTTCTGAAAGGATAAATAAGACAGAAGAAAGAATTAGCGATATAGAAGACCAAATGACAGAGAATAAAGAAGCTGAGCAAAAGAGGGACAAACAGCTACTGGACCACGAGGGGAGAATTCGAGAGATAAGTGACACCATAAGACGAAACATTAGAATAATTGGGATTCCAGAAGAAGAGGAAACAGAGAGGGGAGCAGAAGGTATATTGGAGAGAATTATTGGAGAGAATTTCCCCAATATGGCAAAGGGAACAAGCATCAAAATCCAGGAGGTTC
This sequence comes from Enhydra lutris kenyoni, assembly GCF_002288905.1. Classification (NCBI taxonomy): domain Eukaryota; kingdom Metazoa; phylum Chordata; class Mammalia; order Carnivora; family Mustelidae; genus Enhydra; species Enhydra lutris. The sequence goes on from NW_019154125.1 coordinate 18,784,699, forward strand.
AGAGAACCCCCCTCAAAATCAATAAGAATAGGTCCACACCCCGTCACCTAATAGTAAAATTAACAAGTCTTAGTGACAAAGAGAAGATTCTGAAAGCAGCCCGGGAAAAGAAGTCTGTAACATACAATGGTAAAAATATTAGATTGGCAGCACACTTATCCACAGAGACCTAGCAGGCCAGAAAGAGCTGGCATGATATATTCAGAGTACTAAACGAGAAAAACATGCAGCCAAGAATACTATATCCAGCTAGGCTATCATTGAAAATAGAAGGAGAGATTAAAAGCTTCCAGGACAAACAAAAACTGAAAGAATTTGCAAACACCAAACCAGCTCTACAGGAAATATTGAAAGGGGTCCTCTAAGCAAAGAGAGACCCTAAAAGTAGTAGATCAGAAAGAAACAGAGACAATATACAATAACAGTCACCTTACAGGCAATACAATGGCACTAAATTCATATCTGTCAATACTTACCCTCAATGTTAATGGGCTAAATGCCCCAATCAAAAGACACAGGGTATCAGAATGGATAAAAAAACAAAACCCATCTCTATGTTGCCTACAAGAAACTCATCTTAAACCCGAAGACACCTCCAGATTTAAAGTGAGGGGGTGGAAAAGAATTTACCATGCTAATGGACATCAGAAGAAAGCAGGAGTGGCAATCCTTATATCAGATCAATTAGATTTTAAGCCAAAGACTATAATAAGAGATGAGGAAGGACACTATATCATACTCAAAGGAACTGTCCAACAAGAAGATCTAACAGCTTTAAATATCTATGCCCCTAACGTGGGAGCAGCCAACTATATAAACCAATTAATAACAAAATCAAAGAAACACATCGACAATAATACAATAATAGTAGGGGACTTTAACACTCCCCTCACTGAAATGGACAGATCATCCAAGCAAAAGATCAACAAGGAAATAAAGGCCTTAAATGACACACTGGACCAGATGGACATCACAGATATATTCAGAACATTTCATCCCAAAGCAACAGAATACACATTCTTCTCTAGTGCACATGGAACACTCTCCAGAATAGATCACATTCTCGGTCCTAAATCAGGTCTCAACCGTTATCAAAAGATTGGAATCATTCCCTGCATATTTCAGACCACAATGCTCTGAAGCTAGAACTCAATCACAAGAGGAAATTTGGAAAGAACCCAAATACATGGAGACTAAACAGCATCCTTCTGAAGAACGAATGGGTCAACCAGGAAATTAAAGAAGAATTGAAAAAATTCATAGAAACAAATGATAATGAAAACACAACGGTTCAAAATCTGTGGGACACAACAAAGGCAGTCCTGACGGGAAAATATATAGCGGTACAAGCCTTTCTCAAGAAACAAGAAAGGTCTCAGGTACACAACCTAACCCTACACCTAAAGGAGCTGGAGAAAGAACAAGAAAGAAACCCTAAACCCAGCAGGAGAAGAGAAATCATAAAGATCAGAGCAGAAATCAATGAAATAGAAACCAAAAAAACAATAGAATAAATCAATGAAACTAGGAGCTGGTTCTTTGAAAGAATTAATAAGATCGATAAACCCCTGGCCAGACTTATCCAAAAGAAAAGAGAAAGGACCCAAATAAATAAAATCATGAATGAAAGAGGAGAGATCACAACTAACACCAAAGAAATACAGACAATTATAAGAACATATTCTGAGCAACTCTACGCCAACAAATTTGACAATCTGGAAGAAATGGATGCATTCCTAGAGACATTAAACTACCACAACTGAACCAGGAAGAAATAGAAAGCCTCAACAGACCCATAACCACTAAGGAGATTGAAACAGTCATCAAAAATCTCCAAACAAACAAAAGCCCAAGGCCAGACGGCTTCCCGGGGGAATTCTACCAAACATTGAAAGAAGAACTAATTCCTATTCTCCTGAAACTATTCCAAAAAATAGAAATGGAAGGAAAACTTCCAAACTCATTTTATGAGGCCAGCATCACCTTGATCCCAAAACCAGACAAGGATCCCATCAAAAAAGAGAACTACAGACCAATATCCTTGATGAACACATGCAAAAATTCTCACCATAATACTAGCCAATAGGATTCAATAGTACATTAAAAGGATTATTCACCATGACCAAGTGGGATTTATTCCAGGGCTGCAAGGTTGGTTCAACATCCGCAAATCAATGTGATACAACACATTAATAAAAGAAAGAACAAGAACCATATGATACTCTCCATAGATGCTGAAAAAGCATTTGACAAAGTACAGCAGCCCTTCTTGATTAAAACTCTTCAAAGTGTAGGGATAGAGGGCACATACCTCAATATTATCAAAGCCATCTATGAAAAACCCACCGCAAATTTCATTCTCAATGGAGAAAAACTGAAAGCTTTTCCGCTAAGGTCAGGAACACAGCAGGGATGTCCGTTATCACCACTGCTATTCAACATAGTACTAGAAGTCCTAGCCTCAGCAATCAGACAACAAAAGGAAATTAAAGGCATCCAAATTGGCAAAGAAGAAGTCAAACTATCACTCTTCGCAGATGATATGATACTATATGTGGAAAACCCAAAAGACTCCACTCCAGAACTGCTAGAACTTGTACAGGAATTCAGTAAAGTGTCAGGATATAAAATCAATGCACAGAAATCAGTTGCATTTCTCTACACCAACAACAAGACAGAAGAAAGACAAATTAAGGAGTCAATCCCATTTACAATTGCACCCAAAACTCTAAGATACCTAGGAATAAACCTAACCAAAGAGACTAAGAATCTATACACAGAAAACTATAAAGTACTCATGAAAGAAATTGAGGAAGACACAAAGAAATGGAAAAATGTTCCATGCTCCCGGATTGGAAGAATCAATATTGTGAAAATGTCTATGCTACCTGAAGCAATCTACACATTTAACGCAATTCCTATCAAAGTACCATCCATTTTTTTCAAAGAAATGGAACAAATAATCCTAAAATTTATATGGAGACAGAAAAGACCTCGAATAGCCAAAGGAATATTGAAAAAGAAAGCCAAAGTTGGTGGCATCACAATTCCAGACTTCAAGCTCTATTACAAAGCTGTCATCATCAAGACAGCATGGTACTGGCACAAAAACAGACACATAGATCCATGGAACAGAATAGAGAGTTCAGAAATAGACCCTCAACTCTATGGTCAACTAATCTTCAACAAAGCAGGAAAGAATGTCCAATGGAAAAAAGACAGCCTCTTCAATAAACAGTGTTGGGAAAATTGGACAGCCACATGCAGAAAAATGAAATTGGATCATTTCCTTACACCACACACGAAAATAGACTCAAAATGGATCAAGGACCTCAATGTGAGAAAGGAATCCATCAAAATCCTTGAGGAGAACACAGGCAGCAACCTCTTCGACCTCAGCCGCAGCAACATCTTCCTAGGAACATTGCCAAAGGCAAGGGAAGCAAGGGCAAAAATGAGCTATCGGGATTTTATCAAGATCAAAAGCTTTTGCACAGCAAAGGAAACAGTTAACAAAACTAAAAGACAACTGACAGAATGGGAGAAGATATTTGCAAATGACATATCAGATAAAGGGCTAGTGTCCAAAATCTATAAAGAACTTAGCAAACTCAACACCCAAAGAACAAATAATCCAATCAAGAAATGGGCAGAAGACATGAACAGACATTTCTGAAAGAAGACATCCAGATGGCCAACAGACACATGAAAAAGTGCTCCACATCACTTGGCATCAGGGAAATACAAATCAGAACTACAATGAGATATCACCTCACACCAATCAGAATGGCTAAAATTAATAAGTCAGGAAATGACAGATGCTGGCGAGGATGAGGAGAAAGGGGAACCCTCCTACACTGTTGGTGGGAATGCAAGCTGGTGCAACCACTCTGGAAAACAGCATGGAGGTTCCTCAAAATGTTGAAAATAGAACTACCCTATGACCCAGCAATTGCACTGGTGGGTATTTACCCTAAAGATACAAACGTAGTGATCCGAAGGGGCACGTGCACCCCAATGTTTATAGCAGCAATGTCTACAATAGCCAAACTATGGAAAGAACCTAGATGTCCATCAACAGACGAATGGATAAAAAAGATGTGGTATATATACACAATGGAATACTTTGCAGCCATCAAAAGAAATGAAATCTTGCCATTTGCTACGACGTGGATGGAACTAGAGGGTATCATGCTTAGCGAAATAAGTCAATCGGAGAAAGACAACTATCATATGATCTCCCTGATATGAGGGAGAGGAGATGCAACATGGGGGGTTAGTGGGTAGGAGAAGAGTAAATGAAACAAGATGGGATTGGGAGGGAGACAAACCATAAGTGACTCTTAATCTTGCAAAACAAACTGAGGGTTGATGGGGGGAGGGGGGTTGGGAGAGGGGGTGTGGGGTTATGGATATTGGGGAGGGTATGTGCTATGGTGAGTGCTGTGAAGTGTGTAAACCTGGTGATTCACACACCTGTACCCCTGGGGATAAAAATATATTATATGTTTATTAAAAATAAAAAATAAAAAAAGATCTATCCTATGATCCAGCCATTGCACTATTAGGTATTTACCCCAAAGACACAGATATAGTGAAAAGAAGGGGCACTTGCACCCCAATGTTCACAGCAGCAATGTCCACAATAGCCAGACTGTGGAAGGAACCGAGATGCCCTTCAACAGACAAATGCACAAAGAAGATGTGGTACATATATACATGGAATATTACTCAACTATCAGAAAGGATGAATATCCACCATTTGCATCAACATAAATGGAACTGGAGGGGATTATGCTAAGTGAAATAAGCCAAGCAAAGAAAGATAATTACCATATGGTTTCACTCATATTGGAACATAAGAAATATAGCAGAGGACCACAGGGAAAAGAGGAAAAACTGAATGGGAAGATATCAGAGAGGGAGACAAACCATGACAGACTCTGGACTCCAAGAAACAAACTGAGGGTTACAGAAGTTACCAGGTGATGGGTACTAAGAAGAGCATGTGTTGGGATGAGCACTGGGTGTTACAAGCAACTAATGAATTGCTGAACACTACAACAAAAACTTAACGATGTACTATATGCTGGTTAATGAACATAATGAAAAATTTAAAAATAATAATAATAAATTCCAGTTAGAATTCACCAGTGAAAATAAAAAATAAAAATACATCTGATTAGTTCCTTAATACCATCCACTAATGTTGGTTATGTAATTACTAATGTCACAATATCTTTCATTACAATGCCTGTGAATGCTAATTCCCATTGTCTGAAAGTTTGTTAGGTTTTCGTTTGTTTGAAAATCTCAAGTCTTAACCAAAATATGCAGGAATGTATGAATGATAACTAGCTTTCTGGACATATTGAATTTACTGTTGGGATTTCATAGCACAGAGGTAGAACATATCTTCTAATCTTGTCTACTCTTCATACCATGATCATCACTAGATCATTACAAGAATGTGGCCTCTCTCAATAGGGAATGCAAGTCTACCACCTACAGACAACCATGAGGAGGAGGACATGGGTCTACTCACCCATGGGAGGGGTGTGGGGCAAAGAGGACAGAAATGGAAAGGCTCATTCTAAAATACATAAAGAATATAAGAATCCCGGAATAGCCAACACAATCTTGGGAAAAAAATGAATTTGAGAACTTTTAACTTCCCAATTTCAAAACCCACTACTGAACTACAGAATTGGCATAAAGATGCACATACTTATAGATCAACAGGTTAGAATACAGACCTAGAAATAAAACCTATACATCTATTTTCACCTAATTTCTGACAAGTGTGCCATGATCTTTAAATGGGTAAAGAAAAGTCTTTTAAACATATGGTGTTGGGGCAACTGTAAATCCACATGTGAAAAAATAAATTTGGACATATCTAACACCACCTGAAAAACAAGTCAAAGTGGAAAATACATCTACAATTAAGAGCTAAACTACAAAAACCCTTAGACGAAAATATAGGTAAATTATGCATGATCATGATTACACAGTGGTTTCTTATATATGACACAAAATAAACACAAGCAACCAAAGAAAAACAGATAAAATAAACTGTTTAAAAATAAAAATGTTTGTGCAACAAAATATGATATCAGAAAGTGAAAAGATAACTTGTATATGGGAGAAAATATTTCTAAATCATATATCTGATAAAACTTATTTATAAGCACAATATATTCAGAACTTGTACAATTCAACAATAAAGCCAAATAAGCCAAGTGAAAAGTGGGTCAAATATCTGAACAGACATTTCTCCAAAGACATACAAGTGCTCAATAAATCCATGTAAAGCAATAAGCTAAATATCATTAGTCATTAGAGAAGTGAAAATCAAAACTGAATGAGATACCACACACCCACAAAGAAGGCTGATGATTTATTTTTTAAAAGATTTTATTTATTTATTTATTTGAGAGAAAGAGATAGCAAGAGAGAGCACAAGAAGGTGAGGGGGGCAGAGGGAGAGGAAGAAGCAGGCTCCCCGATACAGGACTCAATCCCAGGACCTTGGGATTATGATCTGGGCTGAAGGCAGATGATTAACTGACCGAGCAATCCAGATGACCCTAAGAAGACTGTTAGAAAACAAAAAACAAAAAAGAAAACCTTGGAAAATGGGCAATGGCTGCTTTATCAAGGATGTGGAGAAATCAGAACACTCATAAATTATGAGTTGGAAAGTAACATTGTCCAGCCACTATAGAAAACAGTCTGAAGGTTCCTCAAATGTTAAACATGCAGTAACCATTTGAACAAGAAACTCCACTTCTATGTATATACATAATAGAACATAAAATGGATGCTCATAGAAAATCTGGTACCTGAATTACAAGAACAGTATTCCTAACAGTCAAAAACTAGAAAAAATCCAAATGTGGATCAACAGAGAAATAGAAAAAAATTTTTAAGAAGTGGTATATCTATACAACAGTGTATTTGCTTAGCCACAAGAAGAGTGAAGTACTAATACCTGCTACAACAAGGATAACCCTTTAAGTTATACTTAGTTAATGAATCCAGACACAAAAGACCACACATTTTATAACTCCATGTACATGAAAAGTTTAGAGTAGACAAATCTACAGAGACTAAATATAGATTAGAGAGTTCCAGGAAAAAGGAAAGGGTAGAATGGGGATTAAACTACTAATGAGTATGGGGTTTCTTTCTGAGCTGATAAAAATGTTCTAGAATTAGAAAGTAGTAACAGTTGCACAACCCTACTTTATAAATATAACTAAACATCTCTGAATTGCACATTTTAAAAGGGAAAACTGTCATTTGAATTTTATTTCAACATTTTAAATGTAAAGATATATATAGGACACTTTTAAGTGTATTAACATACCTGTAATGGGAGTACAGAGAGACAAAGGAGATAAAGGAGTTGGGAGGGGGGGCATACTCCAAGAAGAAATGGTTATAAATTTACCAGATTTAGTAATCTGGTATATAAGGAAGATCCAGAAACTCTAACAGAATAAATACAAAGGGATCCACATCAAGATACATCATACTAAAAATGTTGAAAGAGAAAGAAAAAAATCCTAAATGCAATAAAAGAACAATCACAATCATATCCAAGTAAACCCTCATAAAATTAACATCTGATTTTTCATAAGAAACAATGGAGACTAGAAGAATGGTGACACACTGAAAGTCCTAAATTTAAAAACAAACAAACAAACAAAAAAAAACACAAAAACTGTCAACCAAGATTTCCATATACAGTGTATCTATCAAAAATGAAAGTGAAATAAAATATTCTCAGATAAACAAAAATTATCAATGGTAGCAAACCTACCTTACAAAATATATTAATAGAAGACATTAAGCCTGAAAGCAAGTGACCTCAGAATCCACACAAATCCACATGAAAAAAAATATTGTCAATGAAATTACCTAATTTTTTTTTAAGATTTTTTTTTTATTTATTTATTTGACAGACAGAGATCACAAGTAGGCAGAGAGGCAGGCAGAGAGAGAGAGAGGAGGAGGCAGGCTCCCCGCTAAGCAGAGAGCCCGATGTGGGGCTCGATCCCAGGACCCTGGGATCATGACCCGAGCCAAAGCAGAGGCTTTAACCCACTGAGCCACCCAGGTACCCCGAAATTACCTAATTTTTAAAAAATATAATGTGTATTCTTTCTCTTAGCTGATTTGAAAACCAACTGCACCAGACAGGATGTATAACATATAAAAATGTAATGTATCTGTCAATAATGCAAAGGAAGTAGGTGCAAACAAAGCTGTACTGAACCAAGGAAATGTTCACCAGATGATAACGTGATTCCACAGAAGCCAGTGAAGAGAACAAGAAATGAGAAAGATCATATACCACTTTATAAATACATACTCGCCCTCCTTTCTTCTCTCCACTTCTATAAAAGACATAAAGCTATATTAATTTATAATTGTAATAATGCATTAATGTGTTTGTAACATATACAGATATAATACATATAACAATAATAGCACAAAGACGGGTGAGAGGGAATAGAGCTATATATGAGACATATTTCTAAATCACTGGAATAAAATTATTATGTATCTGAAGGACATATACAGCTATATTAAAATGTATATGATAAACAGAGCAATCTCTGAGAATCTAAAAATATTTAGAGAAAAAAATCATCAAAGGAATTATATGTTACAAAAGGAAAACATCACTTTCATGCAAAAGAAATCAAAAGAAGAAAAAAAACAAACTGAGTGGGGGGAAAAATGGTATATGGGATTCCAGGGAAGACGGCAGAGTAGGAGGGCTCTAGGCTAACCCTGGTCCACAAATACAACTAGGGACTACTCATTCCCCTGTAAAGAACCCAGAAAATGACCCAAAGACTGACAGAATAAACTCTCAACTAAATATAGAGAAAAGGTTACACTGAAGAGGGTAAGAAGGGCAGAGACACTGTGGGAAGCTAAAGGGACTTGTAGGATATGGAAAGGAAAAAGAAAAAGACCCTCATGTCAGATGCCCACAAGGGGAAGACAAATCCCCATACCATTTGGATTTGAAAATCAGAGGTGCCAAATTTCATGAGTTCTTACAACCAACAGGACTTAAAACCTGGAAGATTAAAAGATCAGCTGACTTGGCTCTGGGAGAACTGGGAGGACAAGGAGAAAATGATTTGCTCCCCTTAAAAAGACAGCACTACAAACAGCCTATAGAGATGCAGCATAGAAGCAGCAGCTGGAAAGGTGACTCAGGCATATGTGACTAAGTGTTATTTACTATGGTCATCTCAGAGCCCAACCCAGAAGGGACTGAAATTGCTGGGTAATTCCTCCTGCAACAAAGGAACTGGCAAGTGCCATTTCCCTCTCCAACCCAGCAGTGTAAAAAAGATGGCCACCTACGGGACTTAACTACATAACTTAGCACTGCTGCCCTATGTGCTGTCCGCCTGCCCACCACAATGTGCTTCTATTAATCCACCCCTCTGACAGCCTGCCACATTCTGGGCATGGCTGGGCTGCTCCCACAAAGGAACAGCAGTGCACAAAGCTTCCTAGCACTGTCACCCAAACCAACCCAAACCAACCCCAACCACTTCCACCAATAGCCCCCCTCCAGGCGCTGTGCTTCCTTTGATCAACCCTCCTCAATATGCACTTGACCAGAGCCCATACAGAGTGTTGCCCTAGGCCTGCAGTCTGCAAACACCCGCTACAGTGGCCATCAACATTCCAAAGGGACTCCTGCCTCAGAGAGAAGGAAAGATAACGACATACCAATCAGTCAAATCCTCCAGCAGTGGGCTGGAGGCACACAACTGGTCTGACTGCAGGTTCTGCATACCAATGAAACCCTCTCAGGGGACAACAGAGGGAAAGCACTCTACAGTTTGGTGCTACTGCAACTCTGGCAAATATCTACTCTGACTCAACTCAAACCCAAAGCATCCCCAAACTGGCTCACTAACACAACAGGGAACAAACACTGCCCACAATAGGCAAAGAGAGCTTTTGCAGGCAACTGGACTGAAAGAAAAAACAGATCAGCCACAACAGCAAGGCACATGCGTCACACATGAAGCTTACCTGAAGTGCCAAGCTGCGGTAAACAAAGGACGCAACATGGAAGGGCACTACAGGACCACTTAACAAGGCCATTACTTTCCAGTATAGGAGATGTAGCTATCTTTCCTAACAGAGAGAAACACATGAGATAGGTAATATGCCTGAAGAGAATTTAAAGTAAAGATCATAAAGATTCTCCCTGGACTTGAGAAAAGAGTGGAGCATGTCAGTGAGACCTTTAACAATGAGATAAAAAAGAATCAGAGATGAAGAATGCAACAAGAACTGTAAATGAAATTGAAAATATACTAGATGCAATAAGCAGTAGACTAGAGAAGGTAGAAGAATTTATCAGTGACCCGGAAGAGAGAATAATGGAAAGTAATCAAGCTGAGCATGTGAGAGAAAAAAAAAATTACTCAAAATAAGAATAGACTCAGCAAAACTATCAAGCCCAATAACATTTGCGTTATAGTGACTGCAGAAGAGAAAGAAAAAAGGACAGAAATTTGAAGAAATAATAGCTGAAAATTTCCCAAAAGTGGAATTATAAATTCAAAATCCTGAACAGAAAAAAAATCTGCACCCAAGAATACTCTATCCATCAAGGCTTAAATTCAGAATAGATGGAAAGATAAACTTTCCCAAACAAAAGTTAAAGAAATTCATGACCACTAAGCCACCCCTACAAAAAAATATTAAAGAGGATGCCTTGAGTGGAAAGGAAAGACCACAAGCAGGAGTAAGTAAAGTAGGAAGCACAAAAGCAGTAAAAACATCTGTAAAAATCTATTAAAGCATTCACAAAATAAAAGGATATAAAGTATGACACCATGTGGGCAAGAAGAGTAAAGAATGGGTTCAAACTTAACCAACTATCCACTTAATATAAACTGTTATATGCAGAAGATGTTATACACAAACCAAATGGTAACCACAAATCAAAAACAAGATATATGCAAAAAATAAAGAGAAAGAAATCCAAATATATCACTAAAGAAAGCCAACTAATTGTGACAGAAGAAAACACAAAACAAACACTATAAAAACCACCATAAAACAAGTAACAAAATGGCAATAAACACATACCTATCAATAATTACTTTGACTTTAAATGGACTAAACCCTCCAATCAAAAGACATGGAGTGATGATATAGATAAAGAAACAAGACCCATCTATATGCTGCCTACAAGCAACTCATTTCAGACCTAAACACACATGCAGACTGTAAGTGAAGGGGCGAAGTTAAGATAGCAGTTTAGTAGGAGGGACCCTGAATTTGCTTCATCCTTCAGATACAACTAGATCAACATTCAACTAAATTTTGAACAACTAGGAATGCAATCAGTGGATAAGGAAACAATCTGCACAGCTGAAGACAGAGAAGCAGTAGAAGGGAAGTTCAGAGCCCTAAACTAGGGGAGAGGAAAGCCATGAGGCTAGGAAGGGAAGTGAACCAGTTTTGCTGAGCAAAGTCAGAAAGAGGGAGAAAGTGGGAGAGGGCAGAGAAGGTTGCAACTGCATAATAAGCCCCAGAAGGAGATCCCCCTAGGTCTCACAGTGAGAGACTGTTCCTGGAGGGCATTTGTAAGAGCTTCTATTGCCTCTCCAAGGATAAAAGGCCAGCCATGGAGCCACTGATCAGTGATCAACAGCAGGATCAGAGATGGGGCAAAGGGCAGAAAACCCCTTAACCTGTGAGCCACAACAGGCTTAAACTCCTGTGTGCTCTTTGAGACTAGAGTACATTGCAGATAACCTGGCTGCCCCCTTTATATTGTCTACCACAATAGAGTCAAGTCTCTGTGACAGCTTTCCTGGGACATAAGGGAGTAGGGGACTTAGCTGAGTGCAAATAGCCAAAAACCTGGTTCTAGCTTTTCCAGAGCATTACAATAAACTCTAAGCTCTGCACATTTCTGGACAGGACAGTGCTGGGCACACCCTGAGCCTCTTCTCTAGGGGACAGGAGTGAAGACATACCTTAGCAGGCCCTTTAAAACTTGGAATACTGAATCACAGCCACCAGCCAGAGATAAAATACAGGGGATCTGTAGCTCTGGGTAAGTCAGGGATCCAGGCAGACAGTTTAGGGCAGGGAACTGATGAAAGCCCAGGACACAGGAGATTGTTTGCTTTCTTAAGAGTGCCTCCTGAACAGTGGCATCCAGGAGTTCTGTCCCCCAAGGACAAGAAGGCAGGATGACCAACATTCTACCTCTTCCACCACCTCTCATTCCTCCCGCCCACCAGCACAATGGGACTTCAGAGAGAAACAGTGCCTCCAGTGGAGTCTGGAGTCCCCTACACTAAATACTGCCCACCTAGGACTGGCAGAAGCATCTTTCAAAGGGCAAACAGACCGGAATCAGCGCAGCAGGACTCTCCCAGAGAAGACCAAAAAGCCCCCACATCCACAGTCTACTGATCAAAGAAAGCTCCAAAATATCAGCTATTGGTGGAAATAGAACCAGGCTTTTTTCCCCACTTTTCTTAGTTTTCTTGAATTTTTAAATATTTTTTATTTTCCTATTTCTTACTTTTTAATTCTTTAGCCTTTATTTTGTATATGCGTGTATGTGTGTATATTTCTACTTTTTTCCTCTTTTTTAAAATAGGCTTATAATTTTCTGTGCATTTTTTTTTCATTCATTTCCTTTTCTTATTTTCTGGATCAGAATTCTTATTTTTTTCTCTCTTTTCTTTCCCTTTTCTTTTTTCTTTCCTTCCATATTTTAGAATCAGGCTTATGGTTTATTATTTGCATGTTTGTTCTGTTTCCTATTCTCTTGTCTTAGATGAGGGTTTTTTCTTTTTATTTTCTTCTTCTTTTATTTCCTTCTTTCCTTTACAGGTTCAACTTGTAAAAACAAGTCAAAGCACACCTACTTAAAGGTCCAAATACTCCCAATTACAAGCAAGAAGAACACTGTTAAGGAGAAGTGGGAAAGAGCATCCAAAACACAACACTGGATATACACAGCAGCCTCTCTCAAGAAATTAGAAAAGTCTCAGATACAAACCTTACACATGAAGGTGCTAAAAAAATAAAAAATAAAAAAAATTAAAAAAGGCAAAACAAACAAACAACAACAAAAATACCCAGCAAATAAAGCCTAAACCAAGCAGCAGAAGAGAAATAATAAAAACTAAGCAGAAATCAATGATATAGATATCAAAAAAAAAAACAAAACAGTAAAGCAGATCAACAAAACTAGGAGATGCTATTTTGAAAGAATTAATAAAATTGATAAACCCAGCCGGACCTAAAAGAAAGAAAAGAGTAAGGACCCAAGGGTGCCTGGGTGGCTCAGTGGGTTAGGCCACTGCCTTCAGCTCAGGTCATGACCTCAGGGTCCTGGGATCGAGTCCCACATCGGGCTCTCTGCTCAGCAGGGAGCCTGCTTCCTTCTCTCTCTCTACCTGCCTGTCTACTTGTGATCTCTCTCTGTCAAATAAATAAAATCTTAAAAAAAAAAAAAGAGTAAGGACCCAAATAAATAAAATCATAAATAAGAGAGATCACAACCACACCAAAGAAATACAAACAATTATAAGAAATATTATAAGCAGCTTTATGCCAACAAACTAGGCAATCTGGATGAAACGGATGCATTCCTAAAAATATAAAACTACCCCAACTAAAACAAGAAGAAATGGAAAACCTGAACAGGACGGACCAGATGGCCCCCCAGCAGAATTCTACCAAACATTTAAAGAAGAATTACCACCTACTCTGAAATTGTTTAAAAAAATAGAATTGGAAAACTCCAAACTCGTTTTATGAGGCCAGCATTACCTCAATCCCAAAAGCAGACAAACGCCCCACCAAAAAGGAGAATTACAGACCAATATCCCTGATGAACAAGGATGCAAAATTGCTCACCAAGATACTAGTCAATAGTACCCAACAGTACATTAAAAGGATTATATAAGATGCCTGGAAATAAACCTAACCAAAGAGGTAAAGAACCTGTACTCTGAAAACTACAGAACACATATGAAAGATATTGAGGAAGACACAAAGAAATGGAACAACATTCCCTGTTTATGGATAGGAAGAACAAATATTTTTAAAATGTCTATGCTATTGAAACCAGTCTACACATTCAAGGCAATCCCTATGAAAATACCATCAACATTTTTCACACAGCTGTATAAATAATGCTAAATTTGGTATGGAAACCACAGAAGACCTTGAATGCTAAAGGAATGTTGAAAAAGAAAACCAAAGGTATCACAATTCAAGTGCGTAACTTCAAGCAGTATTACAAAGCTGTAATCATCGAGACAGTATGGTACTGGCACAAAAAGAAACAGACACACAGATCAGTGCGACAGAACAAAGAACCCAGAAATGGACCCTCTACTCTATCTATGGTCAACTACTCTTCAACAAAGCAGTAAACAATACCTAATGGAAAAAGGATAGTTCATCAACAAATGGTGTTGGGAAAATTGGACAGTCACATTCAGAAGAATTAAACTAGACTACTTTCTTACCCCATACACAAAAATAAAGTCAAAGTGGATGAAAGCCCTAAACGTGAGTCAGTTATCCATCAAAATGCTGGAGAAGAAAACGGGCAACAACCTCTTTGGCCTCAGCCACAGCAACTTCTTGCTAGATACATCTCCAAAGGCCAGGGAAACAAAAGCAAAAATGAATTACTGGGACTTCAAGATAAAAAGCTTTTGCACAGCAAAGGAAACAGTCAACAAAACTAAAAGGCAACCTACTGAATGGGAGAAGACATTTGCAAATGACATATCAGATAACGGGCTAATATCCAAAATCTATAAAGAACTTCTCAAACTCAACACCAAAAAACGAAAAATCTAGTCAAGAATCGGGCTAAAGACATGAACAGACATTTCTCCAAAGAAGACATACAGATGGCCAACAGACAGGAAAGAAATGCTCCACATCACTTGCCCTCAGGGAAAGACAAATCAAAACCACAATGAGATACCACGTTATATCAGTCAGAAGGCTAAAATTAACAAATAAGGAACAACAGATATTGACAAGTATGCTGGAACCCTCCTACACTGCTGGTGGGAATGTAAACAGGTACAGTCACTCTGGAAAACAGTATGGAGGTTCCTCAAAAAGTTGAAAACACAGCTACCCTATGACCCAGCAATTGCATTACTGGGTACTTACCCCAAAGATACAAATGTAGTGAAACAAAGGGGCACCTGCAACCTCATGTTTATATCAGCAATGTCCATAATAACCAAACAATGTAAAGAACCCAGATGTCCATCAACAGATGAATGGATAAATAAGTTGTGATACACACACACACACACACACACACACACACACACACACACACAATGGAATATTACTCAGCCATCAAAAAATGAAATCTTGCCATTTGCAATGGCGTGGATGGAACTACAGGGTATTATGCTAAGCAAAATAAGTCAGTCAAAGAAAGACAATTATATGATTTCACTCATGGAGAATTTAAGAAACAAAACAGGATCATAGGGGAAGGAAGGGAAAAACAAAATAAGATGAAATCAGAGACAGAAACAAACAGTAAGAGACTCGACTACAGGAAACAAACTGAGGGTTGCTGGAGGGGAAGAGGAGGTAAGGCGATGGGGTAACTGGGTGATTAAGCATTAAGGAGGGCACTGGATGTAATGAGCACTGGGTGTAACTGATGAACCATGAAACTCTACCTCTGAAACTAATAATATACTATATGTTAATTAATTGAATTTAAATGATAATAAACAGAAGATATAAGAACTGTATCTAATATATAATTTATTACATATAATCATTAAATATTACATACTAATATATATTACATGATATATAATATTATATACATAATATATAATACATGATAGATAATATAGCTTATAATATATTTACATATAATTTAATCATGTATACTATATTTATATATAATTATTATTATATTATTATATTAATGCATTATTATGTAATATAGTTTTATGTTATATATATTGTTGTGTGTGTGTGTTTGTATGTGTGCATGTGTATATATATATATGCTCCCAATATCTGAGCACCAAAACATATTAAGGAAATACTAATATGACTTTAAGGGAGAAACAGACAATACAGTAAGTAGGGGACTTCAATTCCCCACTATTCGCAGTGAATATGTTGTCTAGACAGAATATCAAGGAAACATAGGAATTGAACCATATTTTAGAATAAATGGACCTAACAGACACATATAGAAAATTCCACACAGCAGAACACACATTCTTCTCAAGCGCACATGGAACATTCTCCAGGATACATCATATAATAAGCCACAAAACTAATATTACCAAATTTAAGAACACTAAAATCATACAAGCTATCTCCTCTGGCCACATGGCACAAAATTAGAAATCTATAAGAAGAAAGGGAGTATATCTCCAAATATATGGAAACTAAACAGCACATTTCTAAACAACCCATGATTAAAAGAAGAACTCAAAAAGGAAATAAAACATTATCCAAAAACAAATGAAAACAAAAATATAATGTATCAAATTTGGGGGAATAAGCAAAAGCAGTTCTGCAAGGAAAGTTTATAGCAATAAAACCGTATGTTAAAAGATGAGATCTCAAATAAACAATCTAAATGTATATCTTAAGGAACTAAAAAAAAGAGCAACTAATTAAGCCCAAAGTTAGGAGAAGGAAATAATAAAAATTAGAGCAGAAATAAATAAAATAGGGACCAGAAAAACAACAGAAAGGATGAATCCATGAAACTTGAACCTGGTTTGTTGAAAAGATTAAAAAAAAAAAAAAAAAAAACAAACAATCTGACAAACCTTTAACTACACTAAGAAAAAAAGACAGATGACTCAAATAAATAAAATTAGAAATGGAAGAGGAGATATTAAAATCAGTATTACAGAAATATATAATTATAAGAGACTACTATAATTACATCCCAACAAATTACATAACCTAGAAATGGGTACATTTCTAGAAACACACAAGAGTCTACCAAGAATGAATTAGAAAGAAATATAAAAATCTGAACAGAGCAGTAACATGTCATGAGACTGAGTCAGTTATCAAAAAATTCTAACACAGGAAATTCCAGGGCCAGACAGCTTTACTAATGAATTCTACTGAATATTTAAAGAAGAATTACCACCAATTCTCCTCAAACTCTTCCAAAATATGGAGGAAGAGGAAACACTTCTGAACTCACTCTACAAAGCCAGTATTACCTTGATACCAATATGAGACAGACATCACAATATTAACTACAGATAATATCCCTGATGAATATACATGAAAAAAATTCTCAGAATGTATTAGCAAACCAAATATAAGAACAAATTAAAAGGATCATATACCATGACCAATAGGATTTATCCCTGGGATACAAGGATAGTTCAATTCTATTCAGAACTGAATAGAGAGTCCAGAATTAAATCCTGGCATATATAATCAACCAATAATCAAAGAGAGACAAGAACACCCAGTGATGAACAAACGGTGCCTCTGTAACAAATGGTGCCTGGAAAACTGGATAACTACAGGCAGAGCAATGAAACTGGACCTCCTTATCTCATAGCACAAACAAAAATTCAAAACTTAAGACTTGTAAAACGTGATTCCACAAAAGTCCTACAAGAAAACATACGGGAGATGTTCATCAATACTCATCTTGGCCATGATTTTTGGATGATGCCAAAAGCACAAACAGCAAAAATAAAAATCAACAAATGAGACTACACCAAAATCAAAGCTTCTTCACAGTTAAAGAAATAAGTAAGAAAAATGAGATGGCAGCCTAAAGAATGAGAGAAAATATTTGCAAACTATACATTGGATAAGAGATTAATATACAAAATACATAACAATTTAATAAGAAAGATACAAACAATCCAATTAAAACATGGGCAAAAAAATTAAACAGACTTTTTTCCAAAAGGGGCATCAAAATGACCACCAGGCACATGAATAAATGCTTAACATCACTAAGCATTAGGGAAATGCAAATAAAAACTACAATAAGATATCACCCCATGCTTGTGAAGGGACAAGTACTAGGGAGGGTGTTATGGAAAAGGAACACTTATACACTGTTAGTAGGATTCTCAATAAGTCCAATGAGTGCAGAAGACAATATGGAGGTTTTTCAAAAAATTAAAAATACATCCACCATACAATCCAGCAATTCCACTTCTAGATATATACTGTAAGAAAATAAAAATGGGATTTTGTTGAGATATACGCATACCCATGTTTATCACACATTAGTCATAATAGCCAAGATGGGGAAACAACCCAAATAGCCATCAATGGGTGAAAGAATTAAAAAAAAAAAAAAAAAGATGTGGGGCATATATATATACAATGGACTACTACTCAGTCATAAGAATGGGGAATCTCCTACAATTTGTGACAAAATGGATGGACACTATGCTACATACATGACATAATGAGTACTTTATGCTAGGTGGATAAGTTGACAGAGACAAATACTATATGATCTCACCAACGTGGTATCTGTAAAAATCAAACTTGGAAAAACAATGGAGGATAAAATAGTGGTTATCACAGGATGGGGAGTGAGGGATAAGATTTACAGTGTTTAAGGGTAGAAAGTTAAACATTAGTAAAGTAAGCCATAGAGATGTAATATACAATATAATGAATATAAAAAATAGTATTGTACTATAATGATGCAATATGATACATACTGCTTCAAAATGGCAATCAAATTATAATATATAAATGTATCAAAGTAACATGCTGTATACCTTAAATTTACAAAGTGTAACATGTCAAATTTATCAAATAAAAAATAGACAGGAGTCACAATCTTTTTAAAGAAACAAACAAAACCCACAAGGCTTCTGGTAATACTAGGTATTTTAAAAAAGAAAGTGCTAAGACAAATTACTGAATGGAAGAAAATATTTGCCAATTATATATTTGACAAGGGTCTACCCACTAGAATATATTTTTAAAAACAAATCCAAACTCTCACAACTCAGTAAGAAAAAAAAACCCACCCAATTAAAAAAAATCAATAAAGGACTTAAACAGCCATTTCTTCAAAGAAGATATACAAATGACAAGGAAAACATGGTCATCATAATTAGTCATTAGGGAAATAAATACCCAAACCACAATAATATACTACTTTATTCCCATTAGGATTGTTACAATAGAGTTCACTTTTTAAAGAAAAATAAATGATGGTGAGGAAGTAGAGAAATTGCTGGTGAGAATCTAGAATAATGCAATCACTATGGAAAACAGGTGAGTGGTTTCTCAGTGAGTTAAATATAGAATTGCTGTATGAACCAGTAATCCCACTCCTTGGTATAGAAGAAGAGAATTTAAAACAGGTACTCAAACTGGTATTTGTACACTAATGTTCTTTTTTTTTTTTTTTAACAAATTTTATTTATTTATATGACAGAGATCACAAGTAGGCAGAGAGGCAGCCGGGGGGCGGGGGAAGCAGGCTCCCCACTGAGCAGAGAGCCCGATGCGGGACTCGATCCCAGGACCCCAAGATCATGACCTGAGCTGAAGGCAGAGGCTTAACCCACTGAGCCACCCAGATGCCCCTGTACACCAATGTTCTTAGCAGCACTATTCACAATAGACAAAGAGTGGAAAAACCCAAATATCCATCAACAGATGAACTGATAAATAATTCTGGTAAAAACATACAACAAAATATTATTCAGCCATAAAAAAGAATGAAGTACTGATATATGCTTCCATGTAGATGAACCTCAAACATTATTCTAAGCAAGAAATCAAACACAAAAGGTCACAAATTATATGATTCCATTTATATAAAAAATTCAGAACAGGTAAATTCACTGAGACAGAGAGAAGACTGGTATAGCTGAGGTGTGTTGGAGGGGTGGATTTTGGAATGGATGTTTAATGGAGTGGATGCTTAATGGTATGGTGCTTCCTTTCTGGGTGATGAAAACGTTCTGAAATGAAGCAGAAGTGGTGGCTGCACATGTTACAATGTACTAAGCACTGAAATTACTTTAGTAAGTTAATTTTATATTATGTGAATTTTACCTCAATAAAAATTTTTTTTTAGTCAATTGAGAGATTTGGGGCACCTGGGTGGCTCAGTTAGTTAAGCATCTGCCCTCTGCTCAGGTCACAATCCCAGAGTCCTGAGATCGCGCCCTGCATTGGGATCTCTGCTCAGTGGGAAGTCTGCGTCTCCGTTTTACTCTGCCTGCTGCTCTGCCTACTTGTGCGCTTGCTCTCTCTCAAATAAATAAAAAAATATAAATCTTAAAGATAAATAAATAAACAAAATAAATATATAGATCTGATAACCAACTGCATGTAGCTTAGAAGTGTATGTGGCAAGGATAATAGATACTAAAGAGTCTTTGAACAATCAAGTGGGCAGACACCCCAATAAATGAGACAAGAATCACAGCAATTAAAGTGTACCAGTTTAACTATATGTTAAAACGTATGGTCCAATAAAATAAGAAAAAAGAAATGGATAATTATTCTTCCGTAACTGACTGCTACTTATGGTGAGTGCCCTGTGCCATCTTCTTGGGGAGATAAGCAACTTTAATAATTAAAGTACTTTTCTAATATATTTTGTATATTTATTTATCATTTTGGCATATTAAGCAATTAACATGCTTTTACTTGAGACAAAAAATATAATCCTCCCTTTTACCCCAGTGTATTATTTTATTTTTTAAAGAAAATCAGTAGCAACTGGAGTGCTAACAACTAAAAGTGGAAGATAACAAAATAATGGTTTTCACCATTTACACAGATTAAGTGCCTTGTATGAGACATGAGAGGGCTTTCAAAATAAAGGGGCACACATAGGTTTTCTTGAAAAGGACTTCAAAAAGTAAAATAATAATTTCAAAATCAGAAGGTTTTAGTGTTAATGGGCCTTCCCTATCTCAACAGTAATTGCCTGTACTCATTCTACCCTGACTTCTTTGACTCTTAACTTCTTGTCAGTTCCTGCTTACTCTCTCCTCAGTGATCAGTTTCTCCAGCTCCCTGTTGAAGGGCTAGTTTAAAACTACAATCACAGCCTCAGAGCCCTGCAATCTCCTCTTTTAAACTGCCATAACAGACAACCCTTTCTAGCCCTGAGGCAATACCTGCAAAAGCTAGAATTTTTAGGAAAATAAAATCCATAGTGTGACACTTCTTAGGATAAAACAGTCACCTAAGTTGGTCTTTCTTAGGCTATAACTTGGTGAACCTGGAAACAATTCTAAAATTTGTATTTAAATGCTGTACCAATGGAAAAGGGTACATTCAATCAAATGGAAAGGAAACACTTGCATTTTATGTATAAAAGAAATTGAATGGGTGTAGCCTTGATTCTCTTGTATAAAAATACAGAAATGGTCAGAAGAAGAGAGATAGTAAAGTTGTATAACCATCATCTTATTATCAATTTTAGTTCTACAAGAAGTCTTCTCCTTGGATAACCTCTGAAATAGCTGAGAGCCATGGAAAGTTCAACAACCTAGATGTCTCACAGGTATCTAAGGAAAAACAGAAAGAGGAGACACTGTTCCCACATCAGCATATCAGGGGACCCAGACTGGCAGAGTCTTCCATTCTTTCAGAAAGAGCACAAATCCCACATGCCTCTGTCACAGCTGTTGTGACAGCAGCCAGGGAAGAAAAATAGGGGAAGATTTTTCTGGAGCTCTACAGAAGATGTCTTTTTGGCTTTGGAACTCAAAAAGTTTGTTTTATCAGCAGCCTGTTTTAGGTAAACCCTTCCCAAAATATTTATAATCTGAAAAACAATTTCATTATAGTGTTTTAAAAATTGTAAAGCTGACCAGAGCTCTGAGAAGATGGGTGCTATGTTCATGTTCATCCTCAGCTGCAATCCAGAGCACCAGTCTCTTGGAAGGGAGCTCTTGCATGTACTTAGTATCCCACTTTCTACATCCAGTATCCTGGTGTTTGTGGTTGTCACACAAGGGAGGCCCCTTGAACACTTGGCTCTGGTCAGGCTCTGGCCAGGGGGACCTGTATTCCTGGCTTCCATAGGACTTTAACAATTGGAGGGACAGTTCTTGGTAGGGTGCCACCCCCAGGGCACTGAACAAACAACAGACTAAAACACACATTCCTCCCCCACCTCCGCCCTGTCCCAACCCCTCGCCCCATCTCTCTGTTGAAAGAGATTCATATGTTTCTCCTGGTGCTTCAGGTTGATGAATAGGCTTCAGGTTCGGCACACATCTTAGAGGCTATGGAGGTACTCACACAGAACATAGGTAGAGGGACACGATCATTGTGCCCTTCCTCTCCCTCACTATAGTTTGTCAGTATGTCCCAGAAAGAAGCTTATACACTAGTCTGGAGTACTGATTTTTGAAACTGTTGGTCAGAGCACAACTCCAGATCTCATGCTTTGGTAGTCAGCAAGCCTTAAGCTTGTGGTCTCACAAAACTGTGTGTGTGTGTGTGTGTATGTATATATGTATGTGTGTGTATATATATATATATATATATATATGTATTTTAAAAGCTGCTATCTAAAAATTTGGCTTCCAATCTGCTGGGTTTAGGTGTTAGCTGAGATATTCCCCTCTGGGACACTGATACATGCCCCTTGGGCACACCTTCAATGACTGGGAGCTATTAAAAATAAATTAGGCGGGCGCCTGGGTGGCTCAGTGGGTTAAAGCCTCTGCCTTCGGCTCAGGTCATGATCCCAGGGTCCTGGGATTGAGCCCAACATCGGGCTCTCTGCTCAGCAGGGAGCCTGCTTCCTCCTCTCTCTCTGCCTGCCTCTCTGCCTACTTGTGATCTCTCTCTGTCAAATA
The DNA here is from genome assembly GCF_002288905.1 of Enhydra lutris kenyoni. Taxonomy (NCBI): domain Eukaryota; kingdom Metazoa; phylum Chordata; class Mammalia; order Carnivora; family Mustelidae; genus Enhydra; species Enhydra lutris. The sequence continues at coordinate 18,807,591 of NW_019154125.1, forward strand.
AATAAATAAAATCTTAAAAAATAAAAAATAAATAAATAAATAAATAAATTAGGCTGCTTAGAGAATCATAAAGGACCAAGAGACAACCAAGAACTAGGGAGAGGTTGAATGTCAAGGTTCATTTCCTACAAGAAACATTCCTCCAAGACTGGGAGAGGTGACAGCTTCATTTAATACACAGAAACAAACACAAAGAGTCAAGCAAATTGAAGAAACAGGAACGTGTTCCATATTAAAAAAATAAAACTCCCCCCACCAAAAAAAACCCTTAATGAAACAGAGATATACATAATTTACCTGATGAAAAATTCAAAGTAATGATCATAAAGATGCTTTCCGAATTCGGAAGAAGAATAGATTAAAAAAAAGAGTTAGAAAATATAAGAAAGCACCAAATGGAAGTCAAAGAGCTGAAGAAAGCAATAATTGAACCAAAAAATACACTAAAGGGGTTCAAAAGCAGACTGGATGAAGCAGAATCATCAGTGAACTCAAAACAGGGCAATGGAGATCACCCAATCAGAGCAGCAAAAAAAAGAATGGGAAAAAAAAAAAAAAACCCACACAAAAAACTGAAGGTAGCCTAAGGGACTAACTGGAAACATCAAACAGACTTAACATTCATACTATGTCTGTTACAGAAGATGGAGAGAGAAAGGGGTAGAAAATTTATCTGAGGAAATGAATGAAATGGCTGAAAATTTCCCTAACTCAGAGAAGGAAACAGACATCCTATTCCAGAAAGTTCCAATTAAGATGAACCCGGAGACTCACAGGAAGACACTTCCTAATTAAAATGTCAAAAGTTAAAGACAAGGAGAGAATCTCAAAAGCAGCAATTAAAAACTATAACAAGTATTTAAAAAAAAAAAAGGCTACAGAAGATTTTCAGCAGAAGCTTTTCAGGCAGAAAGGAGTGGCACAATATATTCAAAGTGCTGAAAGGAAATAAACTTTCATCCAAAATACACCCAGCAAAATCATCATTCAGAATTGAAGGAAAAATAAAGAGTTTTCTGGACAAAGAACACCTACGAGTTCATCTAAAACAGCATTACAAGAAATGTTAAAGGGACTTTTGTAGGCTGAAAATAAAAAGTGCAAATTCATAACAAGAAAATATAGGAAACCAAACTTGGAATTATCTGTATTAGTGGTTTTCAGATAGCTCAGAGGGTGATAAAAGCTGTGTCGGCAGAGAACAAGATCCAGATCACTAGGAACCTCCACCAGTGCAGCTTCCCTGTGAAATAGAGGGGAAAAACCCATACCCGAAACAGGGTCACCATATTGTAGGAGTGGGATTCCCTCTGTTTCCCCTGCACCAGGAACAGCTGAGCCATCACCAAAGTAGCCATAAGAATGAGGACCATTTCAATGTGCATGGCTTCATGGCCATGGTGCTTGGTATGCATGCACGTGTGCTCAACCCTCCACTGCTCCTCTCCGGAGAGGTCTGACATATCAACCTCATCCAGCTCCCATTCTCTAACAGTACCTTCTCCAACCTCCACTTCTACCACTGCCATCTTCACCAACAGTACAGACACCCCAAGGTTGGTTTATAAGTAGTTCTTGTTTATCTATAAAATAAGCTATGCCACTGGCATTGCTGGCTACACGGCTGTCATGTTTACCCTTTCTGGTCTCTGTTATTCAAGATCAAACCAGAAGATGCCATGGACTTTGTTATTTCTCTTGTCTTCTATGGCCTCTACTATGTTGTTCTTGAACAAGACTTTGTAGAAATGTGTGCAGACTACATGGCATCTACCATAGGGTTCTACAATGTCAGGCATGCCTACCAAACATCTCTCAGACAGTGTGTGTGCCATGTGTGGGCAGCAGATCTTTGTGGATTTCAGTGAAGAGGGCATTATCATGAACATACACAGTATATATAAGCTGTCTTGCAATCACGTATTCCATGAGTTCTGCATCCTCGGCTGGTGCACTGTAGGAAGGAAACAGATGTGTCCCTACTGCAAACAGAAGATGAACCTCAAGAGAATGCTCAGCAATCCCTGGGAGAGGCCTCACTCGTGTAGAGGCAACTGCTGCTAGACTGGTTTCAGTATTTGGCAGTCTGACATCATTGGCCTGGTGCAAGGCATCAACTATATCCTAGGCCTGGAATAGTCAGGAAGAAGAGCATCCACCCACTATGGACCTCAGGGCACTCTCCTCCCTGTTTTCCAAGATGTCCTGGGTAGGAAAGACTCAAAGGGACACCTGGACAACTCAGGATCCCTCCAGCTGTGTCCAGGCTGGGGAGGGAGACGTTGGAGAGCCATCCAGTGGGGCTGCAGCAGTGCGGGCATTTTAAAAGAAAACTATTTTGATAAATATTAAAAAAAAAAAAAAAACAAACAAACATATGAAAGTATGAATCTCATTAGTAAAGGTAAACATTCAGTACAAATGGCGGATTAATCACTTATAAAGCTACCCTAAAAGTTAAAAAACAAAAGTAGTAAAAATAAGTATAACTACAATAACTAGTTAAGGGATACACAAGATAAAAGTATGTAAAATGTGATGTCAAAACCATAAAACATGGGGTGAGGGGAGCAAAAATGAGTTCAGAATGTGTTCAAACTTATCAACTTAAAATAGAGTTATAAATGAAGGTTGTTATACTAAACCTCATGGGAACCACCAAGCAAAAATCTATGGTAGATTTCCAAAAGATGGTGAGAAGGAGATTCTTTTCCAAGAAAAGAAATGGCAGATGATGTTGATGTTATAGGAGGGCCCAGGAGCTCTGGAATGGGAGGCCATGGTGGCTTCCATGGAGGCTTTAGTAGCAGCATCTAGGTCAGGGCCAAGGCCACAGAATTCAAAGAGGCAAGGCCAAGGAGTGGATCCCCATCACCATGCTGTGCCACCTGGTCACAGTCAGGAATATCAAGTCCCTGGAAGAGATCTATCTCTTCTCCCTGCCTATCAAGGAATCTGAGATCATTGACTACTTCCTAGGGACATCCCTCTTCAAGGATGAGGTTTTGGAGATTATGCCTATGCAAAAGCAGACGCATGCTCATCAGCAGGCCAGGTTCAAGGCATTTGCTGACATCAGTCTGAATGTTAAATACTCCAAGGAGGTAGCCACTGCCATCCGTGGGGCCATCAACCTAGCCAAGCTTTTTTTTTTTTTAATAATTTTTATTTACTTATTTGACAGAGGGAGAGCACAAGCAGGCAGACTAGCAGGTAGAGGGAAAGGGAAAAGCAGGCTCCCTGCTGAGCGAGGAGCCAGATATGGGGCTCAATCCCAGAACCCTGGGAACATGACCTGAGCCAAAACCAGTCATTTAACCAACTGAGCCACCCAGGCATCCCGTGTCAAGCTTTCCATCATCCCCATTTGGCAAGGCTACTGGAGGAACAAGTAACCCCCAAACTGTCCCATGCAAGGTGACTGGCCACTGTGGCTCTGTGCTGGTATGCCTCATCCCTGCTCCCAGAGGCACTGGTATTGTCTCAGCCAGTGCCCAAGAAGCTACTGATGATGGCCAGTATTGATGACTGCTAAGCGTCAGCAAGGGACTGCACTGCCATCCCAGGCAACTTCACCATGGCTACTTTTGATGCCATTTCCAATATCTATAGGTATCTCACCCTGACCTCTGGAAAGAAACTGTCTGTGTTCACCAAGTGTCCCTATCAGGAATTCACTGACCATCTTGTGAAGACCCACAACAGGAATCTCCATGCAGAGGACCTAGGCTCCAGCTATGGCCACCACATAGATTTTATACAAGAAAAATTAAGTGAATTAAGGCCTATTTAAAAAAAAAGGTGGGGGGGAGATTGTGAGAAAGGGATCTAAGCACATCACTAACAAAATGTTCAAACCATAAAGGAAGCAACCAAGAGAAGAAACAGAAAGGAATTACAAAACAGCCAGAAAACAATTAAGATGACAATAAGTGCATAACCATCATTATCACTTTAAGTATAAATGGACTAAATTCTACAGTCAAAAGACAAGTGGCTAAGTGGGTTTAAAGAAAAAAAAAAAGACCTTTATATATTGCTTACATTTCAGATTTAAGGACACACACTGACTGAAAGTGAAGGGATGAAAAAGATATCCTATATAAATGTAAACAAAAAGTAAGCTGGAATAATTATCCTTAGACAAAACAGACTTTAAAGCAAAGACTATAAATAAAAACAAACAAACAAGGTATTACATAATGAGGAAGGGATCAATCCACAAAGAGATGTAACATTTATAATATTTATGCACCCAAACTAGGAACACATAAATATGTAAAGCAAACATTAACAGACCTAAAGAAAAAACACAGCAATACAACAACAGAAAGGAATTTTCATATCCTACTTTCATAACAGATAGAGCATCCAGACAGAACATCAATAAGGAAACATCAGACTTACACAACATGTTCTGTAGATGAATTGAACAGCATTCCATCCAAAAGCAGAATACATGTTCTTTTCAAGTGCACATGGAACATTCTTCAGAATAGACCATATGTTAGTCCGCAAAATAAGTACTACCAAATTTAGGAAGATTGAAATATCAACCATAGTTTCCAAATATAATAGGATGAAACTAAAACTCAATTACAAGAAGAAAACTGGAAAATTCACAAATATATGACGATTAAACAACATGCTACTGAACAACCAAGGGATCAATGAAATCAATGACAAATAAAAAGATACCTTGAGACAAATGAAAATGGAAATACAATGTATCAAAATTTATGGGCTATAGTAAAAGCAATTCAAAGAGAGTTCAGGAGATAAATGCTTACTTCAAGAAAGGAGAAAAATCTTAAATAAATATCTTAATATTACACTAAAAAAAGAAGAACAAGTGAAGTCCAAAGTTAGTAGAAAAAGGAAATAACAGAGTAGAAATAAATCAAAGAGACTAAAAAGATAATAAATAAGATCAATGAAACTAAGAGTTGCCTCTGTGAAAAGATACATAAAACTGGCAAACTTTTACCAAGGATCACAAAAAAAAAAAAAAAAAGAAAAAAAGAGAGAGAGAGAACTGAAAATCAGAAATTACAACTAAATACAAAGAATCACAAAATACTATTATAAGCCACAAATTTTTAAAAAATCTGTAAGAAATGAATAAATTCCTAGAAATATTCAGTCTTCTGAGACTGAATCATAAAGAAAAAAAATTTTAACAGACAGATTACTAAAAAAGATTGAATCAGTAATCAAAAATTTCCCAATAAACAAAAAACTGCAAGACCACATGCCTTCACCAGTAAATTCTACCAAACATTTAAAGAAAATTAATGGCAATCTTTCTCAAACTCTTTCAAAAAATAAAAGTGATGGGTATACTTTTGAACTCATTTTATGCAATCAGCACTACCCTGATTCTAGCACCACACAAGGACACTATAAGAAAGATAGTTATAGGTAAACAGCCATGATGAACACAGAAGCAAAAATTCTCAATAAAATATTAGCAAACCAAATTCAACAACACATTAAAAGGCTCATACATGACACGATCAAGTGGGTATTATTCCAGGGATGCAAGGCGGTTCAACATCTGCATATCAATCAATATGATACAGTACATAAACAAAATAAAACATAAAAATCATATTATCATCTCAAAAGATGTAGAAAGTGCATGATAGAATTCAACATCCATTTATGTTAAAAGCACTCAACAAAGCAGATATAGATGGAATATACCTTAAAATAATAAAGGCCATATATAAAAAAACCCTGCTAATATCATACTCAATAGTGAAAAGCTGCAGGCTTTTTGTCTAAGATCAGCAACAAGACAAGGATACCCCACTAACACCATTTTATTCAACATAGTATGGAAGTCGTACCAGAAAAATTAGGCATAGAAAAGAAACATTAGGCATCCAAATTAGAAAGAAGAAGTAAAACTGTTATATTTGCAGATGACATGATATTTTATGTATAGAAAACCCTAAAGACTCCACCAAAAAAACTACAGAATAAATTCCATAAAGTTGCAGAACACAGAATTAATATACAGCAATTTGTATTTCTATACACTAACAACACAGTAGTAAAAAGATAACTTAAGAAAACAATCATATTTACAATTACATAACAAGAATAAAATACCAATAGGGGAGGAAGCAAGATGGCAGAGGACTAAGAGACTGAAATATCATCAGATCTCAGGAGTTCAGCTAGATAGTTATCAAACCATTCTAAACACCTACAAACTCAACAGGAGATAGAAGACAAGAATACAAGGAATTCTAGGAACAGAAAATCAACCATTTTCCGGAAGGTAGGAGATGCAAAGTGAATCTGAAGTGATGGGAAGATAGACCGCGGGGGGAGGGGCCGGCTCCCGGAAAGTGAGACAGCAGCGGAACACAAAATTGGATCTTTTAGAAGTCTGCTCCACTGAGGGACGTCGCTCCAGAGGGAGCCTTCGCGGGGACAGTGTGGCCTCAGGACCTACAGGATCAGAGAAAGACCAGGGGTGCCTGAGTGTGGCAGAGCTCCCAGGTATCAGAGGAGGGAAGCCGCCTACAGAGATAGAAGTCAAGGAGTGTGCTCTGAGCTCGGGATTACCTTAAACCGAGACCCAAGTCACAGTCGGGCCACTACTCTTCAAGCGGCGACCCCACAAGTGGCAGATCCAGAGACCCCCTCCTTCCTCCTCCAGGAGGACTGGCACAGGAACACGTGGCAGGAATCTACTGGGTTTGGAGACTCCAAATAGAGCTGTACATCAGAGACAAACGCTCAGTCACAGGCCAGGTGAGCACAGAGCACAGATGGAGTCGGGGAGACAGGAGTTATTGACTGCTTTTATCTGAGGGTGCACTGAGGACTGGGGGCCCGAGCTCTTGGCTCCTCCAGGGCAAAGATTCGGAGGCCGACATTTTCATTCCTGTCCTCCAGAGCTCTACGGAAAGTGTTCAGGAAACAAAACAACTGAAAGTGAACACGAGGAGATTACTTAGCCCGGGCCCTGGCAAGGGCAGTGCAATTCCACCTCAGGCAAAGACATATGATACTCCCTGCAACAGGCCCCTGCCCCAGAAGATCAGCAAGAACATCCAGCCAAGACCAAGCTCCCCGATCAAGGAGAACAGCAGAACGCCAGAGCTGAAGGAAAGCAATGCATAGAATCCATGGCTTTTTTCTCATAATCCTTTAGTCTTCAAAAGTCAATTTTTAAAATTTTTTGTTTCTTATTCTATTTTTTAAACTCTTCCTCTTTCTTCTTTTAACGTTTTTTAACTAGTTTATCTTAAAAATACTTTTCTAAAAAGAATCCTTTTAAAACTTAATTATTAGTCATATTTTATCCCTTCGTTGTATTTAAACTTATTTTTTTTGTATGGGTATAGGATTTTTTCTTTAAAATTTTAGTAATACAATTTCTTCTAATAGGTCAAAATATAACCTATATCTAGTACATGGCTTAATTCTAGTCTCTGGCCTGAACACATTCTCTCTCTTTCTTTTTTCCTATTCTTTTCCTTTTCCAGCCAATTTAAAGGAATTGTCCTTTCTTGGAGTGTTTTTGTGAATTTTCGTCTTTGCAGTCATATTCCATCCCTTCATCGTGTTTACCATAATTTTTATATATATATGTGAGTTTATCTTTCTTTAAAATTTAGGGAGGTAATTTCTTCTAAGAGACCAGAATATACACAAAATCAAGTGGGTGGCTCTGTTCTATTCATCAGTCTAATATATCTATATATATTTTTTTAGTTTTTTTAAATTTTTTAGTTTTATTTCTTTCTTCCCCCTTTTTTCTCCCCCGTTTTGGTTGACATACATTTTTGTTGGGTCTTTGCCACACTTTTAGTATTTTACTCCCTGGTTCATATATTCTTAACTGGATAAAACAACAAGGCAGAAAAAATTCACCACAAAAGAAAAAAACAAGAGGCAGTAACAATGTCTACAGACCTAATGAATACAGACATTGGTAATATGTCAGAAGTAGAGTTCCAAATGATGATTCTCAAGGTGCTACCTGGGCTCTAAAAAGGCATGGAAGATATTAGAGAAAACCTTTCTGGAGAAATAAAATCCTTTTCCAGAGAAATAAAGAACTAAAATCTAACCAAGCTAAAATAAAAAGAGCTATTAATGAGGTACAATCAAAATGGAGGCTCTTACTGCTAAGATAAATGAAGCAGGATAGAATTCGTGATATAGAAGAGACCAAATGATGGAGAATAAAGCAACTGAGAAAAGAGACAAAAAACTACAGGACTGGGGGAGAAAAATCTCAGAGATAAGAGATACCATAAGACAAAACAATATGAGAATAATTGGGATCCCAGAAGAAGAAGAAACAGAGAGCGGGGCAGAAGGTATATTAGAGCAAAATATAGCAGAATTCCCTATCTGGGGAAGGGAACAAACATCAAAATCCAGGAGGCACAGAGAACCCACCTCAAAATCAATAAAAACAGGTCAACACTCCATCATCTAAAAGTAAGACACACAAGTCTTAGTGACAATGACAAAATAGTGAAAGCAGCTTGGGACAAGAGGTCTGTAATATACAACAGCAGAAATATTAGACTGGCAGGAGACCTATCCACAGAGACCTGGCAGGCCAGAGAGGATGGGCATGATATATTATGAGAACTAAATGAGAAAAATATTCAGCCAAGAACACTATATCCACCTAGGCTGTCACTGAAAACAGATGGGAGAGATAAAGCTTCCAGGACAAACAAAAACTAAAATAATTTACAAACACCAAACCAGCCCCACAAGAAACACTCAAATCTAAGCAAAGAGAGGGCCTAAAAGTAACATAGACCAGAAAGGAACAGAGGCAATATACAGTAACAGTCACCTTACAAGCAATACAATGGCACTAAATTCATACCTTTCAATAGTTACCCTGAATGGAAATGGGCTAAATGCCCCAATCAAAAGACACAGGATATCACAATGGATAAAAAAACAAGACCCATCAATATGCTGTCTATAAGAAATTCATTTTAGACCCAAAGACAGCTCCGGATTTAAAGTGAGGGGGTGGTAAACAATGTACCATTCTAATAGACATCAAAAGAAAGCTGGGGTGGCTATCCTTACAACAGATAAATTAGATTTTAAGCCAAAGAGTATAATAAGAGACGAGGAAAGAAACTGTATCGTACTTAAAGGGTCTAACAAGAAGATCTACCAATTTTAAATATCTATGCCCCTAACGTGGGAGCAGCCAATTATATAAACCAATTAATAACAAAATTAAAGAAACACATCAACAATGATAAAATAATAGTAGGGGACTTTAAGACGCCCCCCCCCCTTACTGAAATGGACAGATCATCTAAGCAAAGATCAACAAGGAAATAAAGGCTTTAAATGACACACTGGACCAGATGGACATCACAGATATATTTAGAACATTCCATCCTAAAGCAACAGAATACACGTTCTTCTCTAGTGCACTTGGAACATTCTCCAGAATAGATCACATCCTGGGTCACAAATCAGGTCTCAATCGGAACCAAAAGATTGGGAACATTCCCCGCATATTTTCAGACTACAAAGGTCTGAAGCAAGAACTCAATCACAAGAGGAAAGTTGGGAAGAACTCAAATCCATGCAGGTAAAGAGCATCCTACTAACGAATGAATGGGTCAACCAGGAAATTAAAGAAGAATTTTAAAAAGTCATGGAAACAAATCAAAATGAAAACACAAATGTTCAAAATCTTTGGGACACCACAAAGGCTGTTCTATGAGGAAAGTATATAGTAATACAAGCCTTTCTCAAGAAACAAGGGCTCAAGTACACAACCTACCCCTACACCTAAACGAGCTGGAGAAAGAACAGCAAAGAAAGCCTTAAACGCAGCAGGAGAAGAGAAATAATAAAGATGAGAGCAGAAATCAGTGAAATAGAAACCAAAAGAACCGGAGAACAAATCAACGAAACTAGGAGCTGGTTCTTTGAAAGAATTAATAAGATGGATAAGCCCCTGGCCAGACTTATCGAAAAGGATAGAGAAAGGACCCAAATTAATAAAATCATGAGTGAAAGAGGAGATATCACAACCAACACCAAAGAAATACAAACAATTATAAGAACACAGTATGAGCAACTATACGCCAGCAAGTTTGACAATCTGGAAGAAATGGATGCATTCCCAGAGACAAATAAACTACCAAAACTGAACCAGGAAGAAATAGAAAACCTGAACAGACCCATAACCAGTAAGGAGATTGAAGCACTCATCAAAAAAGCCTCCCAACAAATAAGAGCCCAGGGCCAGATGGCTTCCCAGGGGAATTCTACCAAACATTTAAAGAAGAATTAATACCTATTCTCCTGAAACTATTCCAAAAATAGAAATGGAAGGAAAACTTCACAACTCATCTGATGAGACCAGCATGACTTTGATCCCAAAAACCAGACAAAAAGGAGAATTACAGAACAAAATCCTTAATGAACACGGATGCAAAAACTCTCAACAAAATACTAGCCATTGGATCCAACAGTACATTAACAGGATTATTCACCACGACCAAGTGGGATTTATTCCACGGCTGCAACGTTGGTTCAAGATCCGCAAATCAATCAATGTGATGCAATACATTAACAAAAGAGAGAACAAGAACCATATGATACTCTCAATAGATGCTAAAAAAAAAAAAAGCATTTGACAAAGTACAGCATCCCTTCTTGATCAAAACTCTTCACAGTGTAGGCATAGAGGGTACACAGCTCAATATCATCAAAGGCATCTATGAAAAACCCACAGCAAGTATCATTCTCAACAGGGAAAAACTGAGAGCTTTTCCGCTAAGGTCAGGAACAGGGTAGGGATGTTCACTATATCCACTGCTACTCAACATAGTACTAGAAGTCCTAGCCTTGGTAATCAGACAACAAAAAGAAATAAAAGGCATCCGAATTGGCAAAGAACAAGTCAGACTCTCACTCTTTGCAGATGATATGATACTTTACGTGGAAAACCCAGAAGAATCCACTCCAAAACTGCCAGAACTCATACAGGAATTCAGTGAAGTGTCAGGATATAAAATCAATGCACAGAAATCAGTTGCATTTCTATACACCATCAGCAAGACAGAAGAAAGAGAAATTAAGGATTTTATCCCATTTGCAATTGCACCCAAAACCATAAGATACCTAGGAATAGACCTAACCAAAGACGCAAAGAATTTGTACTCAGAGAACTATAACGTACTCATGAAAGAAACTGAGGAAGATGCAAAAGAATGGAAAAACGTTCCATGCCCTTGGACCGGAAGAACAAATATTGTGAAAATGTCTATGCTACCTAAAGCAATCTACACATTTAACGTAATCCCTATCAAAATAACCATCAACTCTTTTCTAAGAAATGCAACAAATAATCCTAAAATTTATATGGAACCAGAAAAGACCCCGAATAGCCAGAGGAATATTGAAAAAGAAAACCAAAGCTGGCTGCATCACAATTCCAGACTTCAAGCTCTATTACAAAGCTGTAATCATCAAGATAGTAGGTACTGGCCCAAAAACAGACACACAGATCAATGGAACAGAATAGAGAGCCCAGAAATGGACCCTCAACCCTACGGTCAACTCATCTTTGACAAAGCAGGAAAGAATGTCTAATGGTAAAAGACAGTCTCTTTAACAAATGGTGTGGGGAAAACTGGACAGCCACATGCAGAAGAATGAAACTGGACCACTTCCTTACACCACACACAAAAACAGACTCAAAATGGATAAAGGAACTCAATGTGAGACAGGAATCCAACAATCCTTGAGGAGAACACAGGCAGCAACCTCCTCGACCTCAGCCACAACAACTTCTTCCTGGAAACTTCGCCAAAGGCAAGGGAAGCAAGGACAAAAATGAACTATTGGGACCTCATCAAGTTCAAAAGCTTTTGCACAGCAAAACAAACAATCAAGATAAAGAAAATGTGGTGTGTGTGTGTGTGTGTTTGTGTGTGTGTGTGTATAAATATATGCATACATATATTTATATATATATATATATAATGGAATATTATGCAGCCATCAAGAGAAACAAACCTTGCCATTTGCAATGACATTGATAGAACTAGAGGGTATTATGCTGAGTGAAATTAGTCGACCAGAAAAAGACAATTATATGATCTCTCTGATGTGAGGAATTTGAGAGGCAGGGCAGCGGGTCATGGAGGTAAGGAGGGAGGGAGAAAATGAAACAAGATGTAACAGGGAGGAAGACAAACTGTAAGAGACTCTTAACATCATGAAACAAACTGAGGGTTGACAGGGGTGTGGGGGAGTAGGGATAGGGTGGCTGGGTTATAAACATTGGGGAGGATATGTGCTATGGTGAGTGCTGTGAAATGTGTAAGCCTGATGATTCACAGACCTATACCACTGGGGCAAATAATACATTATATATTAATAATGAAAAAACAAGAAAATACCAATGAATAAATTTAACCAAGGAGGTAAAAAAGCTATGCAACAAAACTGTAATAAACTGATTAAAGTAATTAACAATGATATATAAATAGAAAGATACTCCATTCTTATGGATTGAAAAATTAATATTCTTAAAATGTTGATAGTACCCAAAGCAATCTAGAGATTCAGTACAAACCCTCAAATTTACAATGTCACTTTTGACAGAAATAGAACAAAACATTCCTAAAACTTGTATGGAAGCACTAAAAAGCCCAAAAACCAAAACAATCTTGACAAAGAACAATGCTGGAGGTATCACAATCCCAGACTTTATACTATGTTACGAAACTATACTAATCAAAATAGTATGGTACTAGCTTAAAAACAGGCACACGGATCAACAGACCAGAACAGAGAACCCAGAATTAAACTCACCTATATGCGGTCATTAACAACTAAAAAGTAAAGACTATAGAATGGGTAACGAACAGACATTCCCTCAATAAATGATGTGGGGCAAACTGGACAGCCACATGCAAAAGAATGAAACTAGGATATGATCTTACACTATACATAAAAACCAACTCAAAATGGATTAAAACCTTGAATGTGAGGCCTGAAACCATACAACTCCTAGAAGAAAACATAGATGGTACACTCCTCAATATTGGTTGTGGCCTCTGGGTTTTTGGATCTGACTGCAAAAGCAAAGGCAACAAAAGCAAAAATAAATGAGTATAACTATACCATGCTAAACATTTTTGGCACAGGAAAAGAAATCATCCATAAAATGAAAAGGCAACCTATGGAATGGGACAATATATTTGCAAATCCTGTATCTGATAAGAGTTAATATCCAAAACATATAAAGAACTCATACAACTCACTAGTAGAAAAACAAACTAAGAAACAGAGAACCTGAAGACAGTTTATTCTAAAGAAAACATACAGATGGCCAAGAGACACGTGTAAAGATGCTCAACATAGTCACAGAAATACAAATCAAAACTGTAAGATATCACCTCATACCTGTTAGAATGCCCTTCATCAAAAGACAAAAAATAATAAGCATTAGAATGTATAAAAAAGGGAACCCTTGTGTACTGTTGGTGAAAATGTAAATTGCTATAGGTGCTATAGCAAAGAGTACGGAAATCCCTCAAAAAATTAAAAACAGAACCACCATATGGTTCAGCAATTCCACTTCTGGGTATTTATCTGAAGAAAACAAAAACACTAATTGGAAAAAATATATGCCACCCCCTCATTTACTGCAGCATTATTTTCAACAGACAAGATATCGAAGTGATCTGTCCATCCATAGGTGGATGGATAAAGATGTGGTACATATATACAATAGAATAGTTTTCATTATCAAAAAAGGAAATCCTGTTATTTGTGACACCATGAATGGACAGTGAGGCTATTAGGTTAAGTGAAATAAAGAAAAGAGAAAGTAAAACACTGTAGGATCTCACTTACATGTGGAATTTTAAAAACAACATAACCAAGGCTCACAGATACATGGAATAGACTGGTGGTTGCCAGATGTGGGGGGCGGGGCCGGGGCAAAGGAGTGAAGGCATAAATTTTCAGGTATAAAATAATTAAGTTATGGTGATGTAATGTATAACATGTTGACTACAGTTAATAATACTGTACTGCATATTTGAAACTTGCTAAGAAAGTCAATCTTGGAAGTACTTATCACAAGAAAAAAAATTTTTATAACTGTACGGTGACAAATGTTAATTAGACATTGCTGTGATCACTTCACAATATATGTAAATATGGAATCACTCTGTTGCATACCTGAAACTTACATAATGGAATATGTCAATTATACCTTATTAAAAAAAAAAGTTTCAAACCGGTATCAAGCAGTATTCCTATAACTTGAAGTAAGAGAAAAATCATTATTACAAATATAGAGTTGGTCTTTCACAATTAATGCAAGCTTAGATTGACTTAAAGTAATACAGTGAAGACTAATAGGCACTTTAAAAAATGCCCATGGAAGCCCAGATGGTACAATCAGTTAAGTGGCAGACTTGGTCTCAGCTCAGGTCGTAATCTCCGGGTCATGATATTGAATCCCACATCTGGCTCTGCACTCAGCATGGAATTTGCTTAAGTTACCCTCTCCCTTTCCCTCTTTTCCTCCTCTGTTCTCTCTCTCACTCTCAAATAAATAAATAAAACCTGTCGGGGGGAAATGATTTTGATCACATTAAACCTATAGACTGGCTAGGGAAAACTACATTAATTCCAAATACTTGGATTTTTCTGCATATCTTATTATTAACAATCCCTACATTAAATTTAACCATAGTCAGAAATTACAGTCCTTAAAATTTCAAACTTTTGAAACTTATTGAGAAGTTTTATGGCCCAATATATGATTTATCTTGATATGTATATTATGCATTTGGATGGAATGTACATTCTATTGTATTCTAGTTACATGTGATATTCTACAAATGTCAAGGTGACTGATAATGGTTTTTCAGATCCTTTATGTTCAAACTGATTTCTTTTGGTCTACATTTTCTATAATTTATGGACAGTATGCTGTTAAGATTTCAAGCTATGATTACAGATCTTAAGCACTTACAAATTTGTGGCTGATATGTTGAAATGTTGTTCTTCATCTCCAATAACATGTTTGAAATCATTTTACCTAATATTAATAATACAAATTACTAATATTACTCCAACTTTCTTATATAACTACTATTTGCATGCTACATCGTTTCCCATGCATTTATTTTCAATCTATCTAGGTCATTAGATTTTTCTTAAAGATTTTATGTACTTTTTTAAGAGAGAGAGAAAGAAGTGGGGGAAGAAGCAGAGGAAGAGTGGGCTGACCCTAAAGACCAATACAGAGCTAGATCCCATTACCCAGAGAACACATCCAAAGGAGAAATCAAGAGTTGGGCTCTCAACTGGCTAAGCCAACCAGGCATCCTTGTGTTATTACATCTAAAATGCATCTCTAGAATAGTCAAGATGGCAGAGAGTAGCAGGCTCAGATGAAATCAGGTAGCAGGAGATCAGCTAGATAGCTTATCAAACCATTGTGAACACCTACAAATACAACAGGAGATCTAAGAGAAGAAGAGCAACAATTCTAGAAACAGAAAATCGACCACTTTCTGAAAGGTAGGACCGGAGGCGAAGTGAATCCAAAGTGACGGGAAGATAGACCACGGGGGAAGGGGCCGGCTCCCGGCAAGCAGCGGAACAACAGAGCACAAAATCAGGACTTTTATTTATTTATTTATTTATTTGACAGACAGATCACAAGTAGGCAGAAAGGCAGGCAGAGAGAGAGAGACGAGGAAGCAGGCTCCCTGCTGAGCAGAGAGCCCGATATGGGGCTCGATCCCAGGACCCTGGGATCATGACCCGAGCTGAAGGGAGAGGCTTTAATCCACAGAGCCACCCAGGTGCCCCCAAAAACAGGACTTTTAAAAGTCTGCTCCACTGAAGGACATCGCTCCAGAGGCTAAACCGTGGTGAAGACCACACAGGGTCAGCGTGGCCCCAGGTCCCGTGGAGTCACAGAAGGATCAGGGGTGTATGAGTGTCCCAGAGCTCGCAGGTATTAGGGTGGGGAAGCCGGCTACAGAGAGCAGAGGAGTGAGCTCTCAACTCGGGGTTACCTTGAACCGTAATCCATGGCACAGGCCACTGCTCTCCTGTGTGGGGTGGTAATCCTTATAGCAGATCAATTAGATTTTAAACCAAAGAGTATAATAAGAGATGAGGAAGGTCACTATATCAAACTCAAAGGGGTTCTCCAACAAGAAGATCTAACAATTTTAAATATCTATGCCCCTAACATGGGAGCAGCCAACTATAAACCAATTAATAACAAAATCAAAGAAACACATTGACAATACAATAATAGTAGGGGACTTTAACATTCCCCTCACTGAAATGGACAGATCATCTAAGCAAAAGATCAACAAGGAAATAAAGGCCTTAAATGACACACTGGACCAGATGGACATCACAGATATATTTAGAACATTCCATCCTAAAGCAACAGACTACACATTCTTCTCTAGTGCACATGGAACATTCTCCAGAATAGATCACATCCTGGGTCACAAACCAAGTCTCAACCGGTATCAAAAGATTGGGATCATTCCCTGCATATTTTCAGACCACAATGCTCTGAAGTGAGAACTCAATCACAAGAGGAAATTTGGAAAGAATACAAATACATGGAGACTAAACAGCATCCTTCTGAAGAATGAATGGGTCAACCAGAAAATTCAAGAAGAATTGAAAAAATTCATGGAAACAAATGATAATGAAAACACAACGGTTCAAAATCTGTGGGACTCAGCAAAGGCAGTCCTGAGAGGAAAATATATAGTGATACAAGCCTTTCACAAGAAACAAGAAAGGTCTCAAATACACAACCTAACAATACACCTACAGGAGCTGGAGAAAGAACAGCAAAGAAGGCCTAAACCCAGCAGGAGAAGAGAAATCATAAAGATCAGAGCAGAAATCAATGAAATGGAAACCAAGAGAACAAGAGAACAAATCAACGAAACTAGGAGCTGGTTCTTTGAAAGAATTAATAAGATCGATAAACCCCTGGCCAGACTTATCAAAAAGAAAAGAGAAAGGACCCAAATAAATAAAATCATGAATGAAAGAGGAGAGATCACAACTAACACCAAAGAAATACAGACAATTATAAAAACGTACTATGAGCAACTCTACGCCAGCAAATTAGACCATCTGGAAGAAATGCATGCATTCCTAGAGACATAAAAACTATCACAACTGAACCAAGAAGAAATAGAACACCTGAACAGGCCCATAACCAGTAAGGAGATTGAAACAGTCATCAAAAATCTCCCAACAAACAAGAGCCCAGGGCCAGATGGCTTCCCAGGGGAATTCTACCAAACATTTAAAGAAGAATTAATTCCTAGTCTCCTGAAATTGTTCCAAAAAATAGAAATGGAAGGGAAACTTCCAAACTCATTTGATAAGGCCAGCATCACCTTGATCCCAAAACCAGACAAGGATCCCATCAAAAAAGAGAATTACAGACCAATATCCTTGATGAACACAGATGCAAAAATTCTCAACAAAATACTGGCCAATAGGATCCAACAGTACATTAAAAGGATTATTCACCACGACCAGTGGGATTTATTCCACGGCTGCAAGATTGGTTCAACATCCTCAAATCAATCAATGTGATACAACGCATT
This sequence comes from Enhydra lutris kenyoni, assembly GCF_002288905.1. Classification (NCBI taxonomy): domain Eukaryota; kingdom Metazoa; phylum Chordata; class Mammalia; order Carnivora; family Mustelidae; genus Enhydra; species Enhydra lutris. Next base: position 18,825,248 of record NW_019154125.1, read on the forward strand.
AATAAAAGAAAGAAAAAGAACCATATGATACTCTAAATAGATGCTGAAAAAGCATTTGACAAAGTACAGCATCCCTTCCTGATCAAAACTCTTCAAAGTGTAGGGATAGAGGGCACATACCTAAATATCATCAAAGCCGTCAATGAAAAACCCACCGCAAATATCATTCTCAATGGAGAAAAACTGAAAGCTTTTCTGCTAAGGTCAGGAACACGGCAGGGATGTCCATTATCACCACTGCTATTCAACATAGTACTAGAAGTCCTAGCCTTGGTAATCAGGCAACAAAAAGAAATTAAAGGCATCCAAATTGGCAAAGAAGTCAAACTATCACTCTTTGCAGATGATACGATAGTACATGTGGAAAACCCAAAAGACTCCACTCCAAAACTGCTAGAACTTGTACAGGAATTCAGTAAAGTGTCAGGATATAAAAGCAATGCACAGAAATCAGTTGCATTTCTTTACACCAAAAATAAGACAGAAAAAAGAGAAATTAAGGAGTCAATCGCATTTACAATTGCACCCAGAAACATAAGACACCTAGGAATAAACATAACCAAAGATGCAAAGAATCTATACTCAAAAAACTATAAAGTACTCATGAAAGAAATTGAGGAAGACACAAAAAATGGAAAAATGTTCCATGCTCCTGGATCGGAAGAACAAATATTGTGAAAATGTCTATGCTACCCAAAGCAATCGACACATTTAATGCAATCCCTATCAAAATAACACCCATTTTTTTCAAAGAAATGGAACAAATAATCCTAAAATTTATATGGAACCAGAAAAGACCTCAAATAGCCAGAGGAATATTGAAAAAGAAAGCCAAGGTTGGTGGCATCACAATTCCGGACTTCAAGCTCTATTACAAAGCTGGCATCATCAAGACAGTATGGTACTGGCACAAAAACAGACACATAGATCAATGGAACAGAAGAGAGAGCCCAGAAATAGACTCTCAACTTTATGGTCAATCTTCGACAAAGCAGGAAACATTGTCCAATGAAAAAAAGATACCCTCTTCAACAAATGGTGTTGGGAAAATTGGACAGTCACATGTAGAAAAATGAAATTGGACCATTTCCTTACACCACACATGAAAATAGACTCAAAATGGATGAAGGACTTCAATGTGAGAAAGACATCAGAATCCTTGAGGAAAACACACCTCCTCGACCTCAGCTGCAGCAACTTCTTCCTAGGAACATCGCTAAAGGCAAGGGAAGCAAGGGCAAAAATGAACTATTGGGATTTCATCAAGATCAAAAGCTTTTGCACAGCAAAGGAGACAGTTAACAAAACCAAAAGACAACTGACAGAATGGGAGAAGATATTTGCAAACGACATATCAGATAAAGGGCTACTGTCCAAAATCTATAAAGAGCTTAGCAAACTCAATAGCTTAGCAAACTCAATAGCCAAAGAACAAATACTCCAATCAAGAAATGGGCAGAGGACATGAACAGACATTTCTGCAAAGAAGACATCCAGATGGCCAACAGACACATGAAAAAATGCTCCACATCACTTGGCACCAGGGAAATACAAATCAAAACCACAATGAGATACCACCTCATACCAGTCAGAATGGCTAAAATGAACAAGTCAGGAAATGACAGATACTGGCGAGGATGCGGAGAAAGAGGAACCCTCCTACACTGTTGGTGGGAATGTAAGCTGGTGCAACCACTCTGGAACACAGCATGGAGGTTCCCCAAAAT
>NW_019154125.1:18827074-18873844 GCF_002288905.1 Enhydra lutris kenyoni
TCCAGATGGCCAACAGACACATGAAAAAATGCTCCACATCACTTGGCACCAGGGAAATACAAATCAAAACCACAATGAGATACCACCTCATACCAGTCAGAATGGCTAAAATGAACAAGTCAGGAAATGACAGATACTGGCGAGGATGCGGAGAAAGAGGAACCCTCCTACACTGTTGGTGGGAATGTAAGCTGGTGCAACCACTCTGGAAAACAGTGTGGAGGTTCCTCAAAAAGTTGAAAATAGAGCTACCCTATGACCCAGCAATTGCACTACTGGGTATTTACCCTAAAGATACAACCGTCGTGATCCGAAGGGGCACATGCACCCGAATGTTTATAGCAGCAATGTCCAAAATAGCCAAACTATGGAAAGAACCTAGATGTCCATCAACAGAAGAATGGATAAAGAAGATGTGGTATATATATACAATGGAATACTATGCAGCCATCAAAAGAAATGAAATCTTGCCATTTTGACGACATGGATGGAACTAGAGGGTATTATGCTTAGTGAAAGATGTCAACTGGAGAAAGATATGATCTCCCTGATATAAGGAAGTAGAGATGCAACGTGGGGGGTTTGGGGGGTAGGAAAAGAATAAATGAAACAAGATGGGATCGGGAGGGAGACAAACCATAAGAGACTCTTAATCTCACAAAACAAACTGAGGGTTGCTGGGGGGATGGGGGGTTGGGAAAGGGTGGTGGGGTTATGGACATTGGGGAAGGTATGTGCTATGGTGAGTGCTGTGAAGTGTGTAAACCTGGCGATTCACAGACCTGTACCCCTGGGGATAAAAATATATTATATGTTTATAAAAAGTAAAATTTAAATTAAAAAAAAAACTCATTAAAAATGTAATTAAGGGGCGCCTGGGTGGCTCAGTGGGTTAACCCTCTGCCTTCGGCCCAGGTCATGATCTCAGGGTCCTGGGATCAAGCCCCGCATCGGGCTCTCTGCCTGGCAGGGAGCCTGCTTCTCCCTCTCTCTCTGCCTGCCTCTCTGCCTACTTGTGATCTCTCTGTGTCAAATAAATAGATAAAATCTTTAAAAAAAATGTAATTAAAAGTATACTTTCAAATGTCTATATAAATTTAAACAAATGAGTAAAAATAAACAAAGATAAAATTATAAATATGCTCAGTTTTACAAATATTTTCAAAGATCACTCTGTAAAGGGTTATAATATATTCCCATGTAAGAATACAAAATTTTATCCTTACTTTATTGAAACTTTTCCGTATTTCATCTATGAGATACTAAATCATTTGTTCTACCACAACTGTTAAGTATACAAAGGAAACATCTATTTCATAACAATGAATAGGTATTTCAAATCTGAAAACCTCATTTCTCTTTAAAACTTCATGAACTACTTGGAGATCTTTATTTGTGTCAGCCAGCTTATGCTGCACACCTTCAACAAACACCTGAACCTTATTCAGTTTAACTGATATTTATTATGCCTGTTAACTTGCATAGGAGTCACCCCATAAAATACATGAGAATTACATAACAAAGCTCACCTAAATCAAACATCCTTCACACTCCCTGAAAAATGTAGGTACGAAGAGAAACCACTGCTGTGTCTCTGCTGCCCTCTACAGGAATGGTTCTTTGAAGACACAGAAATTGTGAAAACCCAGACAGCCATACCAACCAATACAGAAATTAACATCAGTTATCAACTGTATTTGTCAAATGTGCTAAAAGATGACATTATAAAGAGAACTTATTGCTATTCTCTTTATTTCTATCATGCTTTTTCTCCAAGTAGTTGAACATGTCGTTAAACTGTTAAACTTCAAGGAATACAACCTGAGTAATTAAGAGAATTTGGGATCAGATTCTGTTAAATTAGAATCTCATTCTGCCGTTTATTATCTCTATTTCCATTCTCTCATCTATAAAATGGAGTTATTAATGACATCTAGCTGACATAATCAGCACTTTAGTAAAGTGCATGACATATAGTAAAAACACAGGGTTATCATGTTATCAATGTTATTATTGCTATTACTATTGACACTGTTAACAAAATGGCCACGACCACAGCTCAGAAACCAGAGCTCCTGAGTTAGAATCCTGGCTCAGTCACATACTACTTTATGACCAAAGAAAAATTACTTAATCTCTATATGCCTTAGAATCCTCTGAAAATTAGGGATGATAACAATAGTTCCCATTTCACAAGAGTGATTATGAGGTTTAACTAAGCTAATGTACATAGTACCGCACTTAGAAGAATGTCCCACAAGGAAGAACTCATAATGTTAGCATGTGCTATTATTATGAGTTCAGTTGCCTTTACTTAAGCGCTACCAGAATTCTGCTCCAGAGAACTGGCGAAATTATGCTCACAGGCCAGATTGTTTCCTAAGTCAACAACATCACTCATGTCAGCCTGAGCAAGTAATTCAAAACAGACCTAAATAATAATTAATGTTTCCCACTGAGTGAAAGTATGGTTCTCCCACAGAGTAAGTATCCACATACCATATATGTTCTATTTCTACATTCATGAATGAGAGACAAATAGTGTGTTGTTCATAAAATAGTAACAATTATTCAACAGTAAAAAGGTAAGGGACAGCTTTTTTCTGGAGAACTAAGTAATACAAAATTTCTAATTACAATATAAATCTTCCCTCTTCCATTTTATTCAATGTACATGGCTCATTTAAACATTATAAGACACTACTGACACCCTATATCTCCTGCCCTATCTTCAGTGACACTGGCTCTATCTCCAATTTCCAGCAATTCCATTTCTTTGCCTCAGGGATTTCTCTGGCTGCCATAAGCCATTTTTCCCCACCTGTGCAGTAGTCTATACGAACGAGGAAATATTCCATTGCCCAAATTCCACCAAGGGCCATCCCATAACCAATGAACAAAGGGATCTACACGAGTAACTCAGCACTCTTGCCCCTTTCCTGTCCCCGATGGGATAATCCTGAGGCTCCCAGAGTTTTACAGCAGTGCTAAGTTACAGTTCCCCACAATAATGAATGATCCCTGATTGACTGCTATTCCATCCCAGGCTCACTTGCTCACCACTACTAGGTTTTCTCAGGGCATGCTTCTATGCAAATTCAAAGACAAATATTCACAAAAACTGTGAATATAAGACAAGTCCACAAAAACCATCACATATTTTACTTTTCTCAACCAACCTGAAATGCTGAATAAACAAAAGAGAAAGGTTAAGGTACTGTGTAAGTATGAGGAAGGAAGTGCTAGTGTGACAGCAAATGCTGGGCAGAGCATGCAAGTATGAGTTAATCTCCTGAGGGCAGATGCCAAGACAACATCAGCTATAGAAGAGATTCACTGAAGGAAGCACCTGCAAAGGATAAAGGGGAGAAAGTAGGAGTCAAGGAGAGATTTAGGACCACAGTGTAGGTCTGAAAACTATAAGAGGACAAGAAGTAAAAAATAAAGAGAACGGAGTAAAAGATGTCTTAGACTGCAGTGAAGCCCATGGGTAACACGGCCCTAGTACAAACAAAATGAAGGATCCTGAAGGATGGCAGTTGGGGCTGTCAATCAACTGTGTTCCTTGCAGCTGAAGATCTGAGTGCACATTACCACAGCTGCACCGCAGAGAATAATGACGCAAAGTGATATTATTGCAGCAACTTGAAAAATGTGTCTAGAGAAAAACTTCCTCTCCTCCAAGATTGTTGGTTATTAATATGTACTACTCTTTTGCATGATTATATACTTCATGTAATGCAGTATCAAACTATATAGATTCTTTGGTAAACTGGCTTACTTCCTCAATAGTATTCATGATGATAATATAGCACTTCACTTTATACAAACCAATTTGCCTGTGTTCATAGAAAATTAGCTTTCAGAAGTTTTTTCTCTTCTAAACAAGGCTATAATGAATAGTCACATATATATATTCCTTTAGCCATGTGTGAAAATTCCTCTGAACAGTTGCTTTCAAATATTTTTACTTAAGAACAGTAAAAAATACATTACATATTGTAATTCAACACACATATACCAAAAAATGTAACTGAATAAAAAACTGCATGAAAATACAAACTCATACATTCCAACGTAGTCTGTTTTATTCCACTGTATTGTATATATGATATTTCATTTTTAATTTACACTTCCCATACTACTAGTGAGACTGAGCATCTTTTCACATGCTTAGTGGCCATTCAGGTTTCCCTTTCCTATTCATGACCTGAATTTCATTTTGGCTATGTCTTTTCCTTACTGGTTTGTTAAAGTTCTCGATATATTCTGGATATTACTACAGAATGTCCTTTTCTAGAAAACATTTTTAATGCAAGTAATAAGTTTACTTGGTTCAAAATTCAAAATAGCATACAGGTTATTTAGTAAAAACAGCTTCCTACCACTCTAGAGATATTCCATATAAACACATATTCTTCCCATTTTTTTTTCTTTATTTAATTTAAATTTTGTTAGTTAACATACAGTGCAATATTGGTTTCTGGAGTAGAATTCAGTAATTCAACACTTACATATAGTACCCAGTGCTCATCACACAACCGCCCACTTTAATACCCATCGCCCATCTAGCTGATGACCTTCCCACCTTCCTCTAGCAACCCTCAGTTTGTTCTCTATAATTCACTTATGACTTTTTTGCTTTTCCCCCTTCCCATACGTTCATGTTTTCTTTCTTAAATTCCACATATCGGTGAGATCATATGGTATTTGTCTTTCTCTGACTTATTTTACTTAGCATAAGTAATCCATTCTGATATCCTGTGTCTTTTGATTGGGGCATTTAGTCCATATACATTCAAAGTGATTACTGAAAGATATGAATGCAGCACTATTGTGTTACCTGTAGAGTTGGTGATTCTGGTGATGTTCTCTGGTCCTTTCTGGTCTTTGTTCTTTTTGGTATTTTTTTCCCCGCTCATAGAGTCCCCTTAGTATTTCTTGCAGGGCTGGTTTAGTGGTCACAATCTCCTTTATTTTTTGTCTAGGAAACTCTTTATCTCTCTTTCTATTTGGATGACAACCTTGCTGGATAAATAATTCCAACCCATTACATTAAATATTGGAATACTGGAATAATAACCCCAACTCATCATATAGACTAATTCCAACGTACCACTTTGAATAATTCCAGCTCATCTCAGTGAATATTTCCTTCAACTCCTTTATGGCCCACAAGGTTTCAGCGGACAGATCTGTTGCGAACCTGATCTGTCTTCCCTCGTAAGATAAGGACTTTTCTTTATTTTGTTGCTTTCGGGAATCCTTCCCTGTCTATTTTGTGAATTTGACTATGATATGCCTTGGTGATGGTTGCCTCTTTTTGAATTTAATGAGATTTCTCTGCTTTTTGGATTTTAATGTCTGTGTCTTTCTCCAGGTTTGGGATGTTTTCACCTATAATTTGTTTGAATAAACTGTCCCTTTTTTTCTCCCTACATCTTCTGGGACTCCTATGATACAAATGTTATAACAGTTTAGTAAGTTGCTGAATTCCCTATGTCTACCTTTGTGATCCATTACCTGTTTTCTTCTTTTTTTCAGCTTCCTCATTTTCCAACTTTTTATCTTCTATATCACTGATTCAGTCCAATGATTCACCTGTCCTCATTTTTATGGCCTCCACTTAGAACTGCATCTTGATTACAGCATTTTTAATTTCAGCTTGACTAGATTTTAGGTCTTTTATCTCAGCAGTACAGGATTCTCTAGTGTCTTCTATGCTTTTTTTCAAGCCCAGCTAGTACCCTTATAATCATTGTTTTAAATTCTAGTTAGCTATATTGATTAAATCCCTGGCTGTGAGTACTACCTGCCATTCTTCTGGAATAAATTTCCCTCTCTCATCATTTTGTCCAGAAAAGAAAGGAAGACAGGGAGCTGGGTGGCTCATTCAGTTAGGCCTTTGTCTTCACCTCAGGTCATGATCTCCGTGTCCTGGGATCAGGCCCTGTGGCAGGCTTCCTGATCAGCAGGGACTCTGCTTCTCCCTCTCCCTCTGTCCCTCCCCCAACTTGTGCTTGCTCTCTCAAATAAATGAATAAATAAATCTTAAAAAAAAGAAAGAATCTAGATCCCAAAGTAAGAAAAAAATATAAAAATAAAAAATGCTAAAAATATAAAAATAAAAAATGCTAATGAAAGTAAACAAAAAATAAAAATATAAAGTATACATATAAAAATGTAAACAACTTTTTAAAAAGAATTGCAAAAAATAAGAAAATAAATGAAAAAGAAGGAAGTAAAGAATAAAAGTCCAAAGGAGGCTAGATACTATTTTTCCTCAGTGCTGAAGCTTTCAGAACTCTATGATCAGTAAACTCAGTGCAAGCAAATTGTTTGTACTGGTCTTCTTGGGAAGGGGTCTGTTGTGCTGATTCTCAGGTGGACTTGCCCTCAGTGGTGGGGAAGGGGGGGAGCAGCAGCCAGGGAGGCAGGGCTTGGTGTAAGCAGCTCCAGAATCCACTAGGTGGCCCTGTTTTTCTCCCTGAAGACTTTCAGTGCTGATGGTTATGTGGGATGAATATGGTGGCACCCCACTCTCTAGCCCAGGAGCTGAAAACTCACATCCCCCACTCTTCAAGGAACCCTCACAGAAGAGCAGTCAATCACTCTTGCCTCCCTAGTTGCCATCAGAACCCTGTGTTCACCCTGTGTCCAAGCTTTTTTACCTCAGGCATGCATCTGAGTTTCAAAACCAAATTTTAGGGACTTCTGTGGCACAGACCTGTGTTGATTCCCAGGGGAGGATCTTTACACAATTCTACAGACACACACACCCCCCTTCTTGACAGGCTGCATGATCCAGTAATGAAAGAGATTCAGGTGGGAAAAGAAGAAAATTATTAACCAAGACCAAAACCACAAAAAGGATGAGCTTGCAATAAAAAGAAAAGACCCTGTGGCTTAGGCTGAATACCTATTTTCCTTCTTGAAATCTGAAATTCCAGTACATGCAAGGCAGAGAGAGTGTCTACTTTACCAGCCCCCAACAGAAAGTCTGGGCATTGAGTCACCAATGAGCTCCCCTGGCAGGCAACATTTTACAGACATTATCAAAAACTCATTGCTAGAGCAATTAAGCATACCTTGTGTGACTCCACTGGAATAAAACTCTTGAAAGATTGCTGATTTTGATTTGTATTGTTTCACTATAATAAATCATAGCCCTGAGAGTTTGACTGTACACTAAATGCTGAGAGCCCTCGTGGTGAATTACCGAACATCAACATGGACTTGGAACAGATTCACCACATACTCAAAAAAAAGTTTGATAAACTCTAAGCAGATAACCACCTGTAGGCATATCACAATCACACTGCTTAAAAGAAGTGATAAAGAAGAAGTATTTAAAAATCAAGAATGAGAGGGGACCCTGGGTGGTTCAGACAGTTGAAGAGCTGACTCTTGATTTCAGCTCAGGTCATTATGTAAGGGTCCTAGGACTAAGCTCTCTGCTCAACACAAAGTCTGCTTGGAATTCCCTCTCTCCCTCTCCTGTCCCTCCCCACACCTCCCTCAAAAAAATAAATCTTAAAAAGAAAAAAATCAAGAATGAGAATAGCTTCAGGCTTCTTAATAGCAACTCTGGAACTAGAAGACAATGAAATAATGCCTTCAAAATTCTGAAGAAAAATAATTTCCAACCTAAAATTCTATTTAAATTGCCATCCACTTATCAAAGTGTGATAAACTCATCTTCTGACATGCCATTTATCTTCCATAAATCCTCTCTTGAAAGCTACTAGAAGATGTCCTCAATCATACTGAGAGTGAAAACCAAGAAAGAGGAAGACATGGAATCCAGGATAAAGTTGCTCTACATTAGAAAGAAGTGAAGGGAATTACCAGGAAGATGGTGAAGAGAGATGTAAGGGTAGCTAAATCCACAAAGCAGAGAGGATGAGTTCAACTTAGAGCAGCTAGGAAGTTGTGGGAATGAGCTCTCCAAAAAGACAAAACAGCTGGACTGCCCACTTTGCCTGAAAACCTTAACAGGAGAGCTAAACAATGGCAAAAAACGTAGTTTTATTAACAATAAATAAAGTTAGGCAAACAAAAACCCAAAATAATTAACTCCAAGGAAAATGAAAAGTTGTGAAGGAAAAATAATCATAATTAATATTTAGCATGGTTATGAATATTATGCAATGCTAAATACTAATCTAACCAAATCATGATACATGTGTCCTTAAGGAATGGAGGAATGGAAAAAGTTTCATATGTTAGCAGGTGCAGGGAGTGGGTGAGGAGGAGTGGGTTACCCATGTTACCCATGAGGAGTGGGTTATCCATGTTACCCATGTTTATAAGCACATTATAAGCATGTTAGTTAGAGACAAGGAGGTAAATAATGAAAGAATCACTAAGAGTCAAAAGTGACTGCCCTGGAAAAAGGAGTTAAAAATGAAACACCAAAAGACTATGATTAACAAATGTCCTAACCAGAATTTTGAAACAAACGGTACTTACCTTTACAAGCTCAGAGGGCCTCTCTTCACTAGTCGAAGAATGATTGCTTGAACAAGAAGCACAGTCTGATATTTCCACAACACTCTCAACATCTTCAAATTCATTATACTCACTAGTATCTTCCCTGTCACTGTCAATCTCCCAGTCAATAAATTGTAGTTCATCTAAAAAACACAGTTTTAAACAATTGTATATATGCTTAATGTTTCTTAATCTATTTTCTTTATTCTCAGTAGTTAAAAACATCCATATTGCTGAGTAAATTTTAAAACGTATATTAAAAGACTGTGAAAAATACACTCCAACTCTTATCTCTAGCCATCCTGTTTCTCCTATCATCCCTACCCCAATTCTCAGGTAACTACTTTTATTAATTATTTTTGTATCTTTCTAGGGTTTTTCCAGCATGTTCAAGGAAATAAAATATAATTTTTTTCCTTCTTTCTGATACACTTTAATTTTTTTTTTTAACTTAACAGAGGTTTTCCATATCAGTAACAGGGTATCCTCATTCTTTTCTAACACATAGTATTCCACCGCATAGCTGACACACAGTTTATTTAATCAGTGTCCTTTAAAAAAAAAAAAAAGATTTTATTTATTTATTTGACAGAGAGGCAGCGGGGGAGGGAATATGAGCAGGGGGAGTGGGAGAGGGAGAAGTAGGCTTCCTGCTGGAAGCCCGACATGGGCTCAATCCCAGGACCTGAGCCAAAGACAGATGCTCAACAACTCAGCCAAGCAGGGGTCCCTTTAATCAGTCTCTTGTTTTTTTGTTTTGTTTTGTTTAGTTTTAAAGATTTTATTTATTTATTTGACAGACAGAGATCACAAGTAGGCAGAGACGCAGGCAGAGAGAAAGGAGGAAGCAGGCTCCCTGCTGAGCAGAGAGCCGGATGTGGGGCTTGATCCCAGGACCCTGGGATCATGACCTGAGCCAAAGGCAGAGGCTTAACCCACTGAGCCACCCAGGCGCCCCATAATCAGTCTCTTGTTAACAGACTTCTTAAAGAACCTAAAATTTTTTTTATAGATTTTGCATCAAGTTTTAAAAAAACAAGTAAATTTAGGTTTTAGTTTACTATTATAAGCACTGTTATCTAGGTGCTACTTTTGCAAAATTTAATTTGGAAGTTAAATTATTTTCATATCTCAAATAACCAAATTTAATCTATCTTTAAAAAAATAAAAGTAGCTATTGGGGTAAATTAATCTCTAGGTATCTCTGAGGCATGTAAGATAAACCTTTCCTACAGTACAAAGCCCAAGTATTCCTTCACGGCTACTTCAGCAACTCAGAGGCCTAGTAAGATATCTTGCCCTATTTTAGAGGTATACTAGCAACAATTATTTCCAGATAGAAGTAATATTAAAAATAAAATAACTTACTAGCTTTAATACCTGAAAGGGAATACAAAATTACAAAAAAAAAAAAAAATTTAAGCTAAAGGTAAAAGTATGGAATAAAGCAAACAAAAATGTAAGTCTTCTTTTTTCTGACACCGTTGTTCCAGAAGATAAAAGTCCACTATAGAGGGGGGGACAAGATGGCGGGAAGCAAGAGGAGGCGCCTTTTCAACCTGTACCCTAAAGTGAGCTGATTACCTACCAAAGAACTCCGATCACCCATGAATTCAGCCTGAGATCAGAATTATACACATCTGGATCTCTACAGGGGCAGAAGACGCCAGTGGGCAGGTAAAGCGGAGTGGGAAAGGCGGACTGATATCAGAAGATAAACAAAAGGGGGAGGGAGCCACCAGAGGTGACCGGTTGGAAAGTAATACCCCTAATACGAGCTAGAGTGCCCTGCGTCTGGGGACCACCATTAACTTGGAGACTGGTTGAAAGCACTCCAAAAGAGCAAAAGATCACAGGGGGGGAATTGTGGGAATCAGGGCGGCTAAGGACAAGGGCTTAAGTCCCCTGTCCCAGGACAGCCTCCCCTGGCGCAGAGCCAGAGAGAGTGTAGCGGAGAAACCAGGTCTTGGTCCCTGAGCCGCCAGCGCGCCCGAGATTGCATGGGTTCTGGCCCCTGTGAGGGGATGGGAGCCACGCCTGACGGCAGAACGCGCAACCCCTGCTACAGAGCCTGAGATGCACGTGCCCCTCATCCTCCCCTGAGAGAGGTACAAAGGCCCAGCCGGCGCTCTTTGACACGCACCATTGTTTCAGAGCCTAAGACACTTGCCCCAGACTCTCCCCTGAAGGAGGTGCGCGCAAGCCAGGCTCTCTTAGACCCAGAAAGACCAGGCACTCCAGCCTGGGCCAGCGGGAAAATCTCAGTGTGCAATCGCTGCTTGGAACCTCTCTGGCGGTCTGGAGCTGCCCAGACAGCCGCCGCTGCTGCCGTGGTTTTGGGTACAAGCAGAAGATCCTGAGTACCTAGGGACCGCGACTCGGAACCTGCTCTGCCAGCGGCCAAGGGGGGATTTATATGGACTCTGCAACACCCACAGAAGAACAGACTGAGGCTTCTCTCTGAGAGGGACGTGAGGGTGCAGTTTGCTTTCCTCTAAACCTACAAAAACCATCAAAAGCGGTCAAGGCGAGAGGAAAAAAAAAAAAAGGTGAACAAACATAAAAACCTCCAGAGAACAAAAGCCTGAAAAAACTGGTTTCCTCAGAGCCCACCCCCTTGATGGGGTGTGGAGGACTTAACTCAGGGAACATCATTGACTGAAAACCCACGTGGCAAGCCCCTCCCCCAGAAAACCAACCAAGGGGGGAAAAAAAAAAAAGACTATGAAAGAACCACCACCACTACTTCACAAGACAACTTTTATTTTTAATTTGTTCCCACTATTCTGGCTCATTTTTTTATAGATAATTTTTTAACCTATTTATCATCACAGTGAGCTGTCCAGGACATAAAATTCCATAACCTTCTAACCTGAACTTTTTGATACATACACTTGTGTTTTTCTTTTGCATTTCTATTTTTTGAATTTTTTTTAAATTTTAGTTTACTTTAGTCTAGTTTATTCCTTTTTTATTTTTATTTTCTAATATTCATATAGAGGTAAACTTCAAAGTAATCCCCTTTCCCCAATCCATACTACCCCTATAGGTAAACCAATTTTTAATCCCCCTTTAGCCTAGGAAAGTTGAGTCCTTTAACAAAGATATCAAGATACATCCAGGAAGAATCAAAACAACCTCCCTTGCCCACACTGAGAATTTATAACCACTCTCCCATCTTTTTCTTCCACCAGTGTTTCTGTGTTTTTGTGTTTGTCCTGATAGTATATAAATCTTACACTTGGGGTTCTTTTCAACAAGGTTCTTCCTTTATTTGCATATACATAATTTTTCTCTCTTGTTATATACTTTTATCAGTCTTTTTGTTTGTATACCTCATAAATCTTACCTTGGGGACCATTTGGGCTGAACCTTCTCTTTCATCTTCCCTTTCTTTCCTGTCTCTGTCTCTCTCTCTCTCTCTCTTTTTTTTTTTTTTCTTTTTCCTTTCTTTTTTCTCTCATTTGGGTGGGCAATCCTGATTGCTCAGACGTGTTCCAGGGTGCACCCAGACTGCACCACGGTCAGTACAACTAGCTACATCTGTTCAGTCATCTCTCACCAAAATGACTAGGAGGAGGAATGCCCAACAGAAGAAAAATACAGAGGATGGACCTTCTGCAACAGAGCTAATGGCTATCAACATAGACAATATGCCGGAAAGAGAATTCAGGCTAACAATTATCCAGGCAATAGCTAGGTTGGAGAAAGCCATGGATGACCAAACGGAATTGATTAGGGCCGAGCTGAAAGCGACCAGACAGGATGTTCACAATGTTAGGGCAGAGCTAAAAGCTACCAGGACTGAAGTTCACAATGCTCTCAATGAGTTCCAATCTAATATAAATTCTCTCAAAGCTAGGGTAACTGAGACAGAAGAGAGAATTAGTGATCTGGAGGACAAACAGATAGAGAGAAAGGATCAAGAGGAAGCCTGGAAAACCAGCTTAGAAACCATAAAAACAGAATCAGGGAAATAAATGACGCCATGAAACGTTCCAACGTCAGAATCATTGGAATCCCTGAAGGGAAGGAGAAAGAAAGAAGTCTAGAAGATATAGGAGAACAAGTTCTTCAGGAAAATTTTCCCAATCTCGCGAATGGAACCAGCGTTCATGGACTAGAGGCTGAACGGTCTCCACCCAAGATTATAGATTCCAGAAAAACATCAAGGCACCTGATAGTCAAATTGAGGAATCATAATTGTAGGTATAATCTCTTGAAAGCTGCGAGGACAAAGAGGCTCCTTACTTACAGAGGAAAGCCCATCAGAATAACGTCAGACCTGTCCACAGAGACCTGGCAAGCCAGAAAGGGTTGGCAAGATGTATTCAGGGCACTAAATGAGAAGAACATGCAGCCAAGAATACTTTATCCAGCAAGACTGACATTCAAAATGGATGGAGAGATAAAGAGTTTCCAAGACCGGCAAGGTTTAAAAGACTATGCAACCACCAAGCCAACACTGCAGGAAATATTAAGGAGGGTTCTATAAAAGAGGAAAAATCCTAAGAATAGCATTGAACAGAAATATAGAGACAATCTACAGAAAGAAAGACTTCAAAGGTAAAATGATGTCAATAAAAACGTATCTATCAATAATCACTCTCAATGTGAATGGCCTAAATGCGCCCATAAAACGGCACAGGGTTGCAGATTGGATAAAACGACAGGACCCATCCATATGTTGTCTACAAGAGACCCATTTTGAACCTAAAGATACACCCAGACTGAAAGTGAAGGGATGGAGAAGCATCTTTCATGCCAATGGGCCTCAAAAGAAGGCTGGGGTAGCGATTCTCATATCAGATAAATTAGATTTTAAACTAAACACTGTAGTCAGAGATACAGAAGGACACTACATCATTCTTAAAGGGACTATCCACCAAGATGATCTAACAATTGTAAATATCTATGCCCCCAATATGGGAGCAGCCAATTACATAAGAAAACTGTTAATCAAGATAAAGAGTCATATTGATATGAATACATTAATAGTAGGAGTTCGTAACACGCCTCTCTCAGAAATACACAGATCATCGAAGCAGAAAATCAATAAAGAAACAAGAGCATTGAATGATACATTGGACCAGATGGACCTCATAGATATATACAGAACATTCCACCCTAAAACAACAGAATACTCATTATTCTCAAGTGCACATGGAACCTTCTCAAGAATAGACCACATACTGGGTCACAAATCAGGACTCAAACGATACCAAAAGACTGAGATTATTCCCTGCATATTCTCAGATCACAATGCTTTGAAACTGGAGCTCAATCACAAGGAGAAGTTCAGAAGGAACTCAACCACCTGGAAGCTAAATTCCACCTTGCTTAAGAATGCTTGGATCAACCAGGAGATCAAAGAAGAACTGAAACAATTCATGGAAACCAATGAGAATGAAGACACTTTGGTCCAAAACCTATGGGATACAGCAAAGGCGGTCCTAAGGGGGAAATACATAGCCATCCAAGCCTCCCTCAAAAAAATTGAAAAATCCAGAACACACCAGCTGTCTCTACACCTTAAAGAACTGGAGAATCAGCAACAAATCAAACCAACTCTACACATAAGAAAGGAAACCATCAAGATTAGAGCTGAGATCAATGAGGTAGAAACCAGAGATACAGTAGAATGTATCAATGAAACTAGAAGCTGGTTTTTTCAAAGAATCAATAAGATCGATAAACCATTGGCCACACAAATCCAAAAGAAAAGAGAGAAAGCCCAAATTAATAAAATTATGAATGAAAAGGAAGAGATCACAACTAACACCAAGGACGTAGAAACAATCATCAGAAGTTATTATCAAAAGTTATATTCCAATAAGCTAAGCAACCTAGATGAAATGGATGCATTCCTGGAAAACTGTAAACTCCCAAAATTGAACCAGGAAGAAATCAACAACCTAAATAGACCAATATCTAGTAACGAGATTGAAGCAGTGATCAAAAACCTCCCCCAAAAAAGAGCCCAGGACCTGACGGATTCCCTGGGGAATTCTACCAAACTTTCAAAGAAAATAACACCTATTCTCCTGAAGCTGTTTCAAAAAATTGAAGCAGAAGGAAAACTTCCAGACTCTTTCTATGAAGCCAGCATTACCCTGATCCCCAAACCAGGCAAAGACACTACCAAAAAGGAGAATTTCAGACCAATATCACTGATGAATATGGATGCTAAAATTCTCAACAAGATCCTAGCAAACAGGATCCAACAGCACATTAAAAAGATTATCCACCATGACCAGGTAGGATTCATTCCTGGGCTACAAGGATGGTTCAACATTCACAAATCAATCAATGTGATAGAGCAAATTAATAAGAAAAGAGAGAAGAACCACATGGTCCTCTCAATTGATGCAGAAAAAGCATTTGACAAAATCCAGCATCTGTTCCTGATTAAAACACTTCAAAGTATAGGGATAGAGGGAACATTCTTGAACTTCATCAAATCTATCTATGAAAGACCCACAGCAAATATCATCCCCAATGGGAAAAAGCTTGCAGCCTTCCCGTTGAGATCAGGAACATGACAAGGATGCCCACTCTCACCACTCTTGTTCAACAGAGTATTATAAGTCCTAGCAACAGCAATCAGGCAACAAAGAGAAATAAAAGGTATCCAAATTGGCAATGAAGAAGTCAAACTCTCTCTCTTCGCAGATGACATAATTCTTTATATGGAAAACCCAACAGACTCCACCCCCAAACTACTAGAACTCATACAGCAATTCAGTAACATGGCAGGATACAAAGTCAATGTACAGAAATCAGTGGCTTTCTTATACACTAACAATGGAAATACAGAAAGGGAAATTAGAGAATCGATTCCATTTACTATAGCACCAAGAACCATAAGATAACCTGGGAATAAACCTAACCAAAGAGGTAAAGGATCTGTCCTCGAAGAACTACAGAACACTCATGAAAGAAATTGAAGAAGACACAAAAAGATGGAAGACCATTCCATGCTCTTGGATTGGAAGATTAAACATTGTTAAAATGTCTATACTGCCTAAAGCCATCTATACTTTTAATGCCATTCCGATCAAAATTCCACGGGTATTCTTCAAAGAGCTGAAGCAAATAATCCAAAAATTTGTATGGAACCAGAAGAGACCCCGAATCGCTAAGGAAATGCTGAAAAACAAAAATAAAACTGGGGCCTCATGTTACCTGATTTCAAGCTTTACTACAAAGCTGTGATCACCAAGACAGCATGGTACTGGCATAAAAACAGACACATAGACCAGTGGAACAGAGTAGAGAGCCCAGACATGGACCCTCAACTCTATCGTCAGTTAATCTTCGATAAAACAGGAAAAAATATACAGTGGAAAAAAGACAGTCTCTTCAATAAATGGTGCTGGGAAAAGTGGGTAGCTATATGTAGAAGAATGAAACTCGACCATTCTTTTACACCGTACACAAAGATAAACTCAAAATGGATAAAAGACCTCAACGTGAAACAGGAATCCATCAGAATCCTAGAGGAGAACATAGGCAGTAATGTCTTCGATATCAGCCACAGCAACTTCTTTCAAGATATGTCTCCAAAGGCAAAGGAAACAAAAGCCAAAATAAACTTTTGGGACTTCATCAAAATCAAAAGCTTCTGCACAGCAAAGGAAACAGTCAAGAAAACAAAGAGGCAACCCACAGAATGGGAGAAGATATTTGCAAATGACAGTACAGACAAAAGATTGATATCCAGGATCTATAAAGAACTCCTCAAACTCAACACACACAAAACAGATAATCCTATCAAAAAATGGGCAGAAGATATGAACAGACACTTCTCCAATGAAGACATACAAATGGCTATCAGACACATGAAAAAATGTTCATTATCACTAGCCATCAGGGAGATTCAAATTAAAACCACATTGAGATATCACCTTACACCACTTAGAATGGCCAAAATTAGCAAGACAGGAAACGACATGTGTTGGAGGGGATGTGGAGAAAGGGGAACCCTCTTCCACTGTTGGTGGGAATGCAAGTTGGTGCAGCCTCTTTAGAGAACAGTGTGGAGATTCCTCAAGAAATTAAAAATAGAGCTTCCCTATGACCCTGCAATTGCACTACTGGGTATTTACTCCAAAGATACAGGTGTAGTGAAAAGAAGGGCCATCTGAACCCCAATGTTTATAGCAGCAATGGCCACGGTCGCCAAACTGTGGAAAGAACCAAGATGCCCTTCAACGGACGAATGGATAAGGAAGATGTGGTCCATATACACTATGGAGTATTATGTTTCCATCAGAAAGGATGAATACCCAACTTTTGTAGCAACATGGACGGGACTGGAAGAGATTATGCTGAGTGAAATAAGTCAAGCAGAGAGAGTCAATTATCATATGGTTTCACTTATTTGTGGAGTATAACAAATAGCATGGAGGACATGGGGAGTTAGGAGAAGGCAGTTGGGGGAAATTGGAAGGGGAGGTGAACAATGAGAGACTATGGGCTTTGAAAAACTATCTGAAGGGTTTGAAGAGGTTGGGGGGTAGGAGGTTGGGGGAACCAGGTGGTGGGTATTAGAGAGGGCACAGACTGCATGGAGCACTGGGTGTGGTATAAAAACAATGAATACTGCTATGCTGAAAATAAATTAAAAAAAAAAAAAAAAGTCCACTATAGTGATTATAAAAGACTGGAGGTCAGACTAGTCTGGGAGAAGTAGACACATAATGGCAGTAAAATAACTGCAGCAACCACTCTTACCATTAGAGAATGGCAGGGAAATACCACATGTAACAACACATTTACTCATGGAAGCCAGGCAATGGAACACATAAATTCTCCAGGTTGCTGAAGCCTCACAGCAGAAAGCCAAGGGAAAGGCAGAGCTCTGAGGTATGCAAGTGCCCCCAGAGCTATTGTACTTTTGTAGCATTTGTCCATTTGTTCCTCATTCATTCAGTAAAAGCAGTGCTACAAAGAGCCTACTACATCATCCTAGACATTTAAAGTACAAAACAAACAAACACAGGATGTAATACAGAACACTGTTCCTACCCTGGAGAAGCCCATCGATGAATAATACTTATACTGCAGCTTCTGAGTGCTATGAAATGATATACCACAACCCAAACTAATAAGACCTTTCATTCTTCACAATAATTTTATGAAACAGGCAAGACAATTACTGATGAAGAAACTGAGTCTCCAAAAAGTTAAGAAGCTTTTTCAAAGTTACAAAAAAACACAAATGGACGGGGAATATTTTTTTTTAAAGAAGAAAAGATTTTGACAATTTTAATTCAGGGCTCTTCCCTGTCAATCACAATTCTGGGCCTTAAGGCCCAGAGACTCTAATCCAATATAAGTAGAAGGAGGTCTAGGTATATTGTGTTTAAAACTCACCTGGTAGATGGAGAGGAGAAAGGAGTTCGGGGAAATTGGAGGGGGAGACAAATCATGAAAGACTATGGACTCTGAAAACAATCTGAGGGTTTTGGAGGGGCGGGGGTGGGAGGTTGGGTGAGCCTGGTGATGGATATTATGGAGAGAACATATTGCATGAAGCACTGGGCGTGGTGCATAAACCATGAATTCTGGAAAACTGAAAAGAAATTAAAAACAAACAAACAAAAAAAAAACAAAAAAAAACAAAAAAAACCCTCACCTGGTAATTCTGATAAGAAGCCAAGTCTCCTAAGCACCAAAACAGTGTTGAAGCACACAGCACTGAAGTTAGACATCCCTAACTATAAATATTAATTGGCACACTTGTTAACTATGTGACTCCAGGTAAGCGATTTGACTTCTCTGAGTCCCAAATTCCTTCTGTAAATTGAGGGTACTCAGCTCACAAGATATAGTAGATAAAAAAGAAAATAACATACATTATATCCAGCCAAGTGTCTGAGGTAAAACAAGAATGATAAACAGTAACTAAAGATAAAGAGCAGTGAGGGGAGGAGGAGATGGAAAAGGAACAGAGAAGAGAAAGATAAGCCAGCAGTTACACACATGATTAGATACACTCAAAGGGATCATGTACTTGTTACCTAATAGTCAACTTGCTTAAGAAAAGTCAACAATTTGTTAACACATTTCAAAGTAGTTAGCTCAAAGTACCTTTCCATTCTTAGAATTTTGAAAAGTACTATGTCTTTTCATAGAGAAAGAAATAGACAATTTTAATAGCAGTTTTAATGAGATGAGATAGCATACTCAACTCATTTAATGAGATAGCATACTATCCACCAACAAAAAAACATAGTTTTTAATAACAAAATGTTCTTAGATGTGTAAAGACCAAGAGTTACCAAACAACGAATTTCATTTCATATGGCTGAATTAATAAATAAGCCCTGTGAGCTTATGTATAACCTTAAAACACCACCTCACCTGTTTATTACTAGAATGTGAACTGGTAGTTACCAAGATGGCATACAAAGTGGCCAAAGGTATATAATCCCTTTCCACAGGTTTGTATAAACATAACCTTAACCAAGTAACCAAATCATATGAAGGTTATTTTGAAAGCATTAACACTTCTAAATACTCTAGATGAGCTATACACCCTAAAAACTATAAAAAGACGTGATTTTCCTAATTCTAAGTCTACGGTTCTCAACTCAGGATGATTCTGCCCTTCTGCGGACATCTCACAACAACTGGAGACATTTTTAGCTGTGACAACTGAAGCTGGGGAGGGATGCCTGGGTGGCTTAGTCAGTTAAGCATCTGCCTTCGGCTCAGATCATGATCCCAGAGTCCTGGGATTGAGTCCTACCTACATCAGTTGGGAGCTTTCTCCTCCTGCCTGCCACTCCCCCTACTTGTGTGTACGCACACACTTTCTCTCTCTCTAACAAATGAATAAAATCTTAAACAACAACAACTGGGGCTGGCAGAGCTGTCACTAGTGAACAGAGGCCAGAGATGCTGCTAAACACCCTATGCTGCACAAGAAAGCCCCCTCTCCCACACAAAGAGTTTTCTGGCCCCAAATGGCCCCAATGGGAAACCTTGTTTTAAACTGTCAAAAACAGGGGCCAAAATGGCAGAGAAGCAGGGGACCCTATTTCAACCAGTCCCCTGAATTAAGCTGGATATCTACTAGACCACTCTGAACACCCATAAAATCAGCCTGAGAAGTAAGAAGATCTATCAGGATCTATACCAACAGAATATCTCCAGTGGCTGGTTTTGAAGTTCGAAGCAGGGAGCCATGATTCTGTGGGCAGATACTGGATGATAAACAGAAAGGGGAGGGAGCTACCAAAAGCAATGTCGCTGGGAAGGTGAAATAACACAGGAGCCCAAAAGCGTCCCATGCTGGGGACAGGGCACAGATTCGCAGACTGGCAGCCTCGGGGAAAGGCCTTCAGGGCAGCCCCCCAGACTGAAACCTGGAGCTCTGGAGGCAGACGTGGGAACTGGAGGCAACTGGTGGCTTTAGAAGCACAGAGGGCACAGACGTGCCTGGACCTAGAAGTGAGCGCTAGGAGTGCTGCTGTGGGGCGCACAACCCAGGATGCTGGGGTTTTCAGCAGCAAAGACAGAGACAGAGACAGTGTGGCCTGTAGGGCTTTCTGGAGAACAGACTGTGATCTCTCTGTTTTGAGAGAGAAGACTGGATACAGTCACTTCTGCTCTGACAGAAAACAAAAGCCCCCCCCCAAAATCAGTTTTCACTAAGCCCATATCCCCCACAGGGGGCAGAGCAATTCTGCCCAAACAGGGTTGCCTAAGTAACAGTGCAGCAGGAACTTCCCCCAGAAGACAGGCTGAAAGAACAAGAGGCTAACAACCTTAAGGACCCTATAAAACAGGTGCATCTTGCTGGAATTGTGGTCAATACTTTGAACTCTGTACATTCCTCAACCACCCTTGACCAGAATGACTAGGAGGAGGAATCCCCGACACAGGAAAAATTCAGAGACTGTGACCTCTGCAACAGAATTAAAGGATATGGATATAAGCAAGACATCAGAAATAGACTTCAGGGTAACAGTTATGCAAGCAATAGCTAGGTTGGAGAAAAACCCTAATGACAACACAGATTCTCTAAGGGCAGAAATGAGAGCTGATCTGGCAAATTTTAAAATGCCATCAATGAAATCCAATCTAGATACTCTAACAACTGGGTAAATGAGGCAGAAGAACAAATTAGTGATCTAGAAGACAAACTAATAGAAAAGAAGGATCAGGAAGAGGCCTGGAACAAACAACTTAGAATCCATGAAAACAGAATTAGAGAAAAAATGGAACACCATGAAATGTTCCAATGTCAGAATTATTGGGATCCCTGAGGGGGCTGGAGAGAGTGAGAGGACTAGAAGATATATTTGAGCAAATCATACCTGCAAACTTCCCTAATCTAGGGAATGAAACAATTGTTCATGTCCTAGAGGCAGAGAGAACACCCCCCAAGATCAAGGAGGGCAGACGGACCCCCAGGCATGTGATATTGAAACTCGTGAACCTTAAACTAGGTAAAATATCTTAAGGTCAGCTAGGGGGAAGAGATTGCTTACGTATAGAGGGAGGATCATCAAAATAACGTCAGACCTGTCCACAGAAATCTGGCAAGCCAGAAAGGGCTGGCAAGATATATTCAGGATACTAAATGAGAAGAACATGCAGCCAAGAATACTCTATCCGGCAAGGCTGTCATTTAGTTGGACAGAGATGGATGGATAGATGGATAGAGAAAGAAAGAGCTTCTAAGACCAGCAAAAACTGAAGAAATATGTGACCACTAACCCAGCCCTGAAAGAAATGCTAAGGGGAGCTCTATAAGAGAAGAAATACCCCAAAGAGTGATGTAGAACAAAAATTACAGAGACAATCTATAGAAACAAGAACCTTACAGGAAACATGATGACAATAAAAACGTATCTTTCAATAATCACTCTCAAAGTGAATGGCCTAAATGCTCCCATAAAATGGCACAAGGTTGTAGATTGGATAAAAAGACAGGAACCATCCATACGCTGACTGCAAGAGACTCATTTGAACCTACATCCAGACTGAAAGTGAAGGGATGGAAAACCAGCTCTCTTTCATGCTAATGGACTGCAAAAGAAAGCTGGGGTAGCAATCCTTGTATCTGACAAATTAGATTTTCAGCTAAAGACTGCGGAGATACAGAAGGACACTATATCATTCTTAAAGGGTCTATCCAACAAGATCTAACAATTGCAAATATCTATGCCCCCAACATGGGAGCAGCCAACTACATAAGCCAACTGTTAACCAAAAGAAAGAGACATACTGATAACAATACGTTAATTGTAGGGGATCTTAACAGTCCACTCTTAGCAACAGGCAGATTATCTAAGCAGAATATCAACAAAGAAACAAGAGATCTGATGGACCTCAAAGAAATATACAGAACATTCCACCCTAAAACAACGAAATACTCATTCTTCTTGAGCACACATGTAACTTTCTCCAGAATACACCACATACTGGGTCACAAATCAGAGCTCAACCGATACCAAAAGATTGAGATTATTCCCTGCATATTCTCAGACCACAGGGCTTTGAAACTGGAACTCAATCACAAGAACAAATCTAGAAGAAATTCAAACACTTGGAAGCTAAGGACATCCTGCTCAAGAACGTTTAGGTCAACCAGGAAGTCAAAGAACGTAAACAATTCATGGAAACCAATGAGAACGAAAACACATTGGTCCAAAACCTATGGGATATGGCAAAGGCGTTCCTAACAGGGAAATACATGGCCATCCAAGCCTCACTCAAAAAAATAGAAAAATCCCGAACACTAACTCTCTTTATACCTTAAAGAACTGGAGAATCAGCAACCAATTAAGCCTAACCCACTCATGAGAAGGGAGATAATTAAGAAGAGAGCAGAGATCAATGAATTAGAAACCAGAGATGTAACAGAACACATCAACAAAACCAGAAGCCAGTTCTCTGAAAGAATTAATAAGATCGACAAAGCACTGGCCAAACTAATCCAAAAGAAAAGAGAAAGGACCCAAAGTAATAAAATTATGAATGAAATGGGGGAGATCACGATTAACCCCCAGGAAATAGAAACAATCATCAGAAATTATTATCAACGGCTATATGCCAATAAATTAAGCAACCTAGAAGAAATGGATGCATTCCTATAAACGTATAAAATTCCAAGACAGAAACAGGAAAAAATTGGCAACCTGAACAGACAATCTCGTTCCTAGTTATTTAACTAGGAACAAGATTGAAGCAGTGATCAAAACCTCCCAAAAAACAAGAATCCAGGACCTGATGGATTCCCTGGGGAATTTTACCAAACATTCAAAGAAGAAATAATACCTACTCTCCTGAATCAGTTTCAAAAAATAGAAACAGAAGGAAAACTTGCAGATCCTTTCTATGAGGCCAGCATTACCTTGATCCCCAAACCAACCAAAGACCCCATCAAAAAGGAGAATTTCAGACCAATACCCCTGATGAATATGATGCTAAGATTCTCAACAAGATCCTAGCTAATACGATCCAGCAATATATTAAAAAGAATATCCAGGGCACCTGGGTGGCTCAGTGGGTTAAGCCTCTGCCTTCAGCTCAGGTCATGATCTCAGGGTCCTGGGATCGAGTCCCGCGTTGGGCTCTCTGCTCAGTGGAGAACCTGCTTCCTCCTCTATCTCTCTCTCTGCCTGCCTCTCTGCCTACTTGTGATCTCTCTCTGTGAAATAAATAAATAAAATCTTAAAAAAAAAAAAAAAAAAAGACTAT
This sequence comes from Enhydra lutris kenyoni, assembly GCF_002288905.1. Lineage (NCBI taxonomy): Eukaryota > Metazoa > Chordata > Mammalia > Carnivora > Mustelidae > Enhydra > Enhydra lutris. The sequence goes on from NW_019154125.1 coordinate 18,850,286, forward strand.
CCACCATGACCAGGTGGGATTAATAAGAGAAAAGAACCACATGGTTCTCTCAATTGATGCAGAAAAAGCATTTGACAAGATACAGCACCCTTTCTGGACTAAAACTCCTCAAATTAGAGGGATAGAGGGAACATTCCTCAGTTTCATAAAATCCATCTATGAAAAACACACAGTAAATATATTCTCAATGGGGAAAAGCTAACAGCCTTTCCCTTAAGATTAGGAACATGACAAGGATGTTCACTCTCAGCACTATCGTTCAACATAGTACTTGAAGTCCTAGTCATAGCAATCAAACACCAAAAAGAAATAAAAGTTACTCAAACTGGGAAAGAAGAAGTCAAACTCTCTCTCTTCACAGATGACATGATACTTTATGTGGAAAACTGGAAGACTCCACCCCCAAATTACTAAACTCATACAGCAATTCAGTAATGTGGCAGAATACAAAATCAATGCACAGAAATCAGTTGCTTTCTTATACACTAACAATGAAACTGTAGAAAGAGAAATATAGAGAATCAATTCCATTTACAATAGCACCAAAAACCATAGGATACCTTGGAAACCCTAACCAAAAAAGTAAAGGATCTATACTCTAGAACTACAGAACACTCAGGAAAGAAATTGAAGAAGACACAAAAAGATGGAAAAATATTCCATGCTCATGGATCAGAAGAATAAACATTGCTAAAATGTGTATGTTGCCCAAAGCAATCTATATTTTCAAGCCATCCCAATCAAAATACCACCGGCATTTTTCAAAGTGCTAGAACAAACAATCCAAAAGTTTGTATGGAACCAGAAAAGACCCCAAATCACCAAGGAAATGTTGAAAAAGAGAAATAAAGCTGGGGACATCGCATTGCCTGATTTCAAGCTATATTACAAATCTGTGATCATCAAGTCAGCATGGTACTGGCGCAAGAACTGACACATAGACCAATGGAACAGAGTAGAGAGCCCAGATATGGACCCTCAATCTTATGGTCAAATAATCTTCCACAAAGCAGGAAAAAATATCCAATGTAAAAAAGACAGTCTCTTCAATAAATGGTGCTGGGGAAATTGGACAGCTATATACAAAAGAATGAAATTCGACCATTTTCTTATACCATACACAAAGATAAACTCTAAATGGATGAAAGACCTCAATGTGAGATAGGAATCCATCAATATCCTAGAGGCGAACACAGTAACCTCTTCAACATCTGTCACAGCAACTTCTTTCAAGACACGTCTCCAAAGGCAAAGGAAACAAAAGCAAAAATGAACAGATGGGACTTCATCAAGATCAAAAGCTTCTGCACAGCGAAGGAAACAGTCAACAAAACAAAGAGGCAACCCATGAAATGGAAGATATTTGCAAATGACACTATAGAGAAAGGGTTGATATCCAAGATCTATGAAGAACTTCTCAAACTCAACATCCAAAAACAAATAATCAAGTCAAAAAATGGCCAGAAGACATGAATAGACACTTCTCCAACGAAGACATACAAATAGCTAACAGAAACATGAAAATATATTCATCATCATCAGCCACGTTGAGATACCACCTTCTATCAGTTCAAATGGCAAAAATCGACAAGGCAAGAAATAACAAATGCTGGAGAGGATCTGGAGAAAGGGGAACCCTTTTACACTACTTGTGGGAATGCAAGTTGGTGCAGACACTTTGGAAAACAGTGTGGAGGTTCCTCCAAAAAAAAAAAAAAATTTGACCCAGCAATTGTACTACTGGGGTTTACCCCAAAGATACAGATATAGCGAAAAGAAGGGGCACATGCACCCAAATGTTCATAGCAGCAACATCCACAATAGCCAAACTGTGGAAAGAGCCAAGATGTCCTTCAACAGACGAATGGATAAAGAAGATGTGGGCCATATATAAAATGGAATATAACTCAGCTATCAGAAATTATGAATATCCAAATTTTGCATCAACATGGATTGGACTGGAGGAGATTATGCTGAGTATAATAAGTCAAGCAGAGAAAGTCAATTATCTTATGGTTTCCCTTACTTGTGGAACATAAGGAATAGCATGGAGGACATTAAGAGAAGAAGGGAAAAATGAAGGGGAGGGAATTGGAGGGGGAGACGAACCATGAGAGACTACTGACTTCAAGAAACAAACTGAAGGTTCTAGAAGGGAGGGGGTCAGGGGGATGTGTTGGCCCGGTGATGGGTATTAAGGAGGGTACATATTGCATGGAGCACTGGGTGTTATATGTAAACAGTGAATCTTGGAACACTACATCAAAAACATCAAAAACTAATGACGTATGGTAAGGTGACTAACACAACACAATAAAAATTTAATAAAAAAATAAAATACACTGTCAAAAACAGAATACAAAACAAAATGTCATCAAAACAGAAATGTGTATTATATTTCTACCACACATTTACTATCATAGTATTTACCGAAACCTCATCAGCAAGGGGCAATATAGGTACAACATTATACAGTAGAGAACCTAAGTGGAATCCCAACCAATTCTACTGCTCAAACTTAAGTTGTTAGCTATAAAAATAATACTTGTAATAGTTAGCTCTTAGAATTGTGTGAAAAATATTAAATGAGAAAATGTTTATAAAGGGCTGAGCATAAAGGAAAAGACACAGTATGGTCCTCACTAATACTGTTAGAAAAGGAATGAAGTTTTTTTCAATACTGAGCCCAATATAAAACAGAAAGAGGATTTCTTATCAAATTATCAATTTACCTTCACCGGCCCCATCTTCTGGACATGAAATATTCCTGTTCCTGGTACAAAACCTGTCTATTCCAGAACCATGTCCATTATATCCCTGTGACTTAAAAACTGTTTTATCCTCATCAGACAGATCACTTTCACTGGAACTCCATGTTATATCTTTTAGCTCACTGGTACTCTTAGATGCAGCACTTTCTGTTAAAGAAAAAGAAAATGTATAAACACATTCAACTGATATAGTTATTTGCCAAATGAAATTTTATACATGTTACTCTGTCAAAGTCACAAATAACAAAATTCTGATGATAGTGAAAGCCATGTCTTAGATCAGCTTGTGTAAAGTTCTATGTGGAACCTAAGATTCTCTGAATTAAAACCAAATTTATGAAGAAAAAAGAACTAATTAAGTTTAAAAAAACAAACAAACAAGGAAAATGACTATAGCACAAATGAAAATTTAAAAAAAAATAACCTTGAACTAATTATACAACTATAACTTTCTAGAATATTTGATGGAACCAAAAGAACAAGACAAAACACAAAACAAACCATATAACCAGTATTTATGTACAAGAGAAATGCTTCTATGTGCCTCCTGTATCATATTAGGAGTCCTAGCAGCCACAATGTGCTTAAAAACACTTAATAAACTCTTTTAACTAAATTTGTCATTTTGAGGTAATAGTAGATCCACATAGAGTTGTAGGAAAAAGAAAAAAAAAGAGAGAGAGAGAGAGCCCTTGTATGCTTTATCCAGTTCCTTCAATGGTAACAATCTGCAAAACTATAGTGTAACATCACATCTAGAATATTGATTCTGATACCTACAAGACACAAAACAATTCGATCACCATGAGAGTACCTTGCATTACTTTTATAAAGCCACATCTTAGCCACCCTCCTTACCCAATTCTCAACGTCTAGCAACAAATTAGCTTTGCATTTTTGTAATTTTGTCATTTCAAGACTGATATATAAATGGAATCATACTATGTGACAATTCAGGTTTGGCTTCTTTTACTCAGCATAATTCCTTTGACATTCATCCAAGTTGTTCTGTGTATCAACACTTTCCACTACTAAGTATTATTACATGACATGTATGCACCATAGTTTACCCATTCACCCACTAAAGGGTTTCTGTGTTGTTTCTAGTTTGGGGCTATTACGAATAAAGCTGCTATGAACATTGTACACAGGGTTTTATGTGAAAGTAATTTTCATTCTCTGGGATAAATGTCAAAGGGCAATTAATAGGTTGTGTGGTAATTGCATGTTTAGTCTTATAAACTGCTAAACTTTTCCAGAGTGGCTGTACCATTTTACAAACCTATCAGTAACATAACATATCCCATGTCACTGACAGCATTTCGGTGTTGTCACCATTTTTTACTTTGTCATTCTAATAGGAAACCTAGAAAGAATGGGGCTACTCCAGCTTGATGTAATAGGAAGTTGAGAGGAAACTTTACTAACAGTGATCAGAAAAGGAATACACACCTAAAAAAAAATAAATTTTTCTGCTTATGTTTACAATTTAGTTACAATGCTAAAAGTTAAAATATCTTAGACATATTCCAATGAGATTAAGAGGTTAGATATTATAATTCAAGTTCTATAGTAGAGCAAATAGGCTTAGAAGTTAAATGGTTTCATTCAATATATATTTACATAACAACTGATTAAAGTAAGTCTTAAGGAAACAGAAAAATAAGAAAAATTCTCTCTCGAGGAATGCATAGTCTAAAACACAAATCATAAAAAGAAAAATTAACTATTAAATTCGAGGTATGTCACACATAACAGTGGCACAAAAAAAGCAAGTGCTCCAATATGTGTTCATCAGGAAAATAGATTCACTGACAAAATGATGTCTGAAAAAACAGCACTTACAAAGGCACAAAAGCCTTTGTAATAAGCCTATTTTAAATAATTATATAATTATTTAAAAAATAAATAAATAAATAAATAAATAATTATATAATTATTTAAAATAAATAAGCCTAAAAATAAGCCTATTTTAAATAATTATAAACATTTACTAAACACTTACTTGGTGCCACGAACATCCAGAATTACAAAACTTGTCTACCTTCAAAACATAAAATTAAAAATAAAATAAACTTCATCCATATTGATTTAAATAGCTAATAAAAACTAAGCTGTGTATTTACTTACAAAAGATATTATCATATCAGTCCCTTTTATTATTATGCATCTGGAAGAGTAAACTGAAAAGGAAAGAGTGGAATATGACAGAAGGAGAGAATGTTTGTATCCCTTAAAATTCACAGTTCTGGGGTACCTGGGTGGCTCAATTATTAAGCATCTCCCTTTGTCTCAGGTCATGATCCCAGAGACTGGTCAGGTAGGGCTCCTAGCTCAGCGGGGAGCCTGCTTCTCCCTCTCCCACTCCCCCTGCTTGTATTCCCTATCTTGCTGTCTCTCTCTGTCAAATAAATAAAAAAAACTTTAGGAAAAAAAATTCACAGTGCTGAAACTTAGTGGGATTAAGAGGTAGGAACTCTGGAGGTGATTAGGTCATGAGGGTAGAGCCCTCATGGGATTAGTGCTCTATATAAGAAGCCCCCAGAGAGATTCCTGGCCCCTTCCTCCATGTGAGTCAACAGCAAGATGGTAGAGTCATGAGCCTGGAAGTGAGTCTTCACCACACACTGCATATTCTGGTATTATAATATGTATACTATATTCTGAATATTCTGGACCAATTTCTGCCATTTAAACTACTTAGTCTATGGTATTATTGGTCTATTACTGGTCTATTGGTCTATTAGTGTGATCAGACTAAGATAGAAAGGAAGGAAAGTTATCACTACTTTCAGATTATATAATGAATTCATGGAATTCATAATCCATGAATTACAGAAACTTTACATAAGTTATGCAGATAAAACCACTACCAGGAATTTAATATGAACTCATTTTATTTGTTGAAGGGTACCCTTGAAATCAAGACCCAGTCCAGCGAAATTCTAGGAAGGATATCAGCTAGACAATGAGAATAGCTACAACAGGTAAACATTTATGAGCGCCCTTTGCAAGCCAGGCATTGTGCTAGCATGTGGTATTACAGGCTGAACTGTGTTACCCCAAAGGTCATTCATATGTTAAAGTTCTAACACTCCAGTATCCCCGAATGTGATTATTTGGAGACAGGTTCTTTACAGAGGTGATAAAGTTATTCCAATAGGACAGGTGTCCTTATAGGAAAGGAAAATCTGGACACATGCAAGGAGTGAAGACACACATGGAAAGTGAAGACACACAAAGAGTGAAGAAACACATAGAAACATAACCATTACAAGACAAGGCAAGAACCCTAGAGCAGATCCTAGAAGGAACTAATCCTGCTAATACCATCATTTTGGACTCAAGTAGCCTCTAGGACTGTGAGATAGTAAGTTTCTGTTATTCACACGACCCAGTTTGCACACTTTATTACTAGCATTTTATCATGGCAGCCCTGGCAAACTACTACACCTAGGATATACAGAAGAGCAACAAAGAAAGCTCTGCCCTTTGGAAACAAATGATATAAAGAGGAGAAAAGTAATTCAACAAATATAACAATAACAACAAAAAAATTAAGTGACTCCTCTTGAGGAACAAGCATTTCTGACCTCAAAAACAAAAATTTTAAGAAGAAAATCTGTATGGCATTTAAGGAAAAAAAAAACCTTTTTAAGGAAAAAAAAAACCTTTCACTTTGGTAATAAATAAATATATTCTTTACTATTAATATGTTTTATTAATATATAATATATATATATATATATATATATATATATATATATATATATATATATATATATATATAATTTAAGTTCTACTTTTCAAAGAAAATCATCTATAAAGGTTCCAGGCTCTTATTTTCAAGTGTATAATCTTTTGTCTTCCTTTTCCCACTCCTTCCCATTGCCTGTTTCCTGCCTTATTCAGTCTTCTCTGGTTACAGTGCCTTACAGTTGAGGAAAGAGAGACACAGAGACATATCTCCCCTTTTGGGCACATTCTGCAAAAGTATGTTCCCCCATTTCTCCTTCCCAGCTCTCACAAAAATACTACTTCCCAGCCTAAAAATTCTGTTAATATTATGTCTGAAACTAATACCTTAGAAGCTACAATTGGGGGGCATAAGGGTGGCTCAGTGGGTTCAGCCTCTGCCTTCACCTCAGGTCATGACCTCAGGGTCCTAGAATTAAGCCCCTCATCGGGTTCTCTGTCTCCCCCTCTCTCTGCCTGCCTCTCTGCCTACTTGTTCTCTCCCTCTGTCAGATAAATAAATAAAATCGTTTGAAACAAACAAACCCAAAAAAGCTACTATTGGGGCATCTGGGTGGCTCAGTCAGTTGAGTGTCCAACTCTTGGTTCCAGCTTAGGTCATGATCTTAGAGTCATGAGATCAAGGCCCATGTACAGCTCCCCAGGGGGAATAGATGCTGCTTAAAATTCTCTCTCTCCCTCTGCCCCCTACTCTCCTGCACTAAAAAGGAAATTTTTTTTAAAAAAGGTACTATTTAAAACATGAGCCAGTTCTAGGAAATACCTTGAGACCCTCATTCCTATCAATTTCTGTTTACCAGTTTTTGTTAAATTTTTTACAATATTTACTTGCCTCAACAGGCAATTATTTTGTAAATACAGTAATTATACATTGATGCAAGCTCTTTCAGCCTTTCAGAATATACTGATCATTCTATGAAGTACAAAGAACAGGACGGTGGGTCGAATATATACTGGCATAGGGAAACCATCGCAAAAGATCTTTCTGTAATTAAACACAAGTTCAGAGCTTATTTTATATTTCCTTTTTTCCTCAAGTTGAATATGGCTATACTCACTTAAAATCACCAAAAAAATAACAGCCACATCTGTAAAAGAAAATCTTTTCTACATATTCTATGACAACTTAGAAAACAGAATTAAAGTGATCTTTGAAAATCACATCATTTGGCACTAATAACAAGAAAAGTTAAATTCTACAGTTCCACCAGAAGATGATGGAATTAGAGGAGCAAGATGGCGAAGCAGTAAGAGACTGAAATATCATCAGGTCCCAGAAGTTCAGCTAGATGGTTATCAAACCATTCTGAACACCTACAAACTCAATAGGACATAGAAGAGAAGAGCAACAATTCTAGGAACAGAAAATTGACCACTTTCCAGAAGGTAGGACTTGCAAAATGAATCTGAAGCACTGGGAAGATAGACCGTGGCAGGGAGAGGCCAGATCCCGGCAAGTGAGAGAGCAGCGGAGCACAAAATTGGATCTTTTAGAAGTCTGCTCCACTGAGAGACGTTGCTCCAGAGGCAAAGCAGGGGATGGAGCGCTCGCTGGGACAGTGTGGTGTCAGGACCCAAAGGGACACAAAAAGACCAGGGGTGTCTGAGGGTGACAGAGCTCACAGATATGGGATCACAGGTATGGGATCGGGGAAGTCAGCTGTAAAGATGGAGCTGAAAAGTGGGATTTCACCTCGGGATTACCTTAAACCATGATCCAAGGCACAGTCGGGCCACTACTCTTTGAGCAGGGACCCCACAAGCGACAGATCCAGAGATGCCCCCTCGTCCTCATTTGGGAGGAGCAGTGTGGGAGTGCACTGCAGGAATCTGTTGGGTTTGGAAACCCCACACAGGACCATGAGCCAGAGACAGAAACGCTCGGACACAGACCGGGTGAGAATGGAGTGTGGCCAGAAACCAGGGAGATGGGACGAATTGACTGCTTTTCTCTGAGGGTGCACTGAAGAGTACGGCCTTGAGCTTTTGGCTCTTATAGGCTGCAGATTTGGAGGCCACCATCCTCATTCCCGTCCTCTAAAGTGGTATGGAAAGCGTTCGGGGAACAAAAGCTACCAAGAACGAACCCAAGCAGATAACTTAGCCTGACCCCTAGCAATGGGGATGCAATTCCACCTCAGGCAAAGACATTTGAGAATCACTGAAGCAGGCCCCTCCCCCAAAAGATCAGCAAAAACATCCAGCCAAGACCAAGTTCTCTGTGGAACTACAGAGATAGGGGAAAGCAACACATAGACTTCATGGCTTTTACCCTATGATCCTTTTGAAGGTAAATTTTTAAAAATTTTTTTGTTATTCTATTTTCTTTTTGTTATACTACTGATTTAGTCTATTTCTTTTCTATTAACTTTCCTCCTTCAAATTTTAACATTTTTTAACTATTTTATCAATACCTTTTTAAATTTTTAAATTTTCATTGTTATAGTCGTATTTTATCCCCTCGTTGTATCTAACCTTAAGTTTTTGTATACATATATCTCTTTTATTTCTTTAAAATATTGGGATAGAATTTCTTCCAACAATCAAAATATACCATGAATCTAGTGCATGGCTTTCCTCTTGTATCTATCTAGCCTGATCATATTCTTTTCTCTTTTTTTTTCTTTTTTCAACCAACTTCTTATCAATTCCTATTTTAGAATCTTTTTAAATTTTCAACTTTATAGTCATATAACTACCCTTCATTGAGTTTACCCTTTTTTGGTATATATATATATATATGTTTTTCTCTCATCAAAATGTTGGATGGTAGGCTCTCCTACAGACCAAAATATAAGTGGGTGGCTCTGTTCTATTCACCAGTCTGAAATATATATATGAGATATATTATTTCTTTATTTATTTATTACCACCTTCTTCTCCCCCTGGTTTTGGGTCTCTTCTAATTTGGTTGATATATTTTTCTGGGGTCGTTGCTACCTTTTTTAGTATTTTGTTTCCTCATTCACCTACTCTTATCTGGATGAAATGACAAGGCTGAGAAACTCACCACAAATTAAAAAAAAAAAAAAGAACAAGAGGCAGCCCCAACGGCTACGGACCTAATCAATAAACACATTAGCATTATGTCAGAACTAGAGTTCAGAATGATGATAATGCAAGCTGGGCTCGAAAAAAGCATGGAATATTTAGAGAATACCCTTCTGGAGAAAAAAAATCCCTTTCTGGAGAAATAAAAGAACTTAAATCTAACCAAGTTGAAATAAAAAATGCTATTGATGAGGTGCAATAAAAAATGTAGGCTCTTACCACTAGGATAAATGAAGAACAAGAGAATTAGTGATATAGAAGACCAAATGATAGAGAATAAAGAAACTGAGCAAAAGAGAGACAAAAAACTACTGGACCACAAGAGGAGAATTCGAGAGATAAGAGATACCATAAGACAAAACAATATGAGAATAATTGGGATCCCAGAAGAAGAAACAGAGAGCGGGGCAGAAGGTATATTAGAGCAAAATATAGCAGAATTCCCTATCTGGGGAAGGGAACAAACATCAAAATCCAGGAGGCACAGAGAACCCACCTCAAAATCAATAAAAACAGGTCAACACTCCATCATCTAAAAGTAAGACACACAAGTCTTAGTGACAATGACAAAATAGTGAAAGCAGCTTGGGACAAGAGGTCTGTAATATACAACAGCAGAAATATTAGACTGGCAGGAGACCTATCCACAGAGACCTGGCAGGCCAGAGAGGATGGGCATGATATATTATGAGAACTAAATGAGAAAAATATTCAGCCAAGAACACTATATCCACCTAGGCTGTCACTGAAAACAGATGGGAGAGATAAAGCTTCCAGGACAAACAAAAACTAAAATAATTTACAAACACCAAACCAGCCCCACAAGAAACACTCAAATCTAAGCAAAGAGAGGGCCTAAAAGTAACATAGACCAGAAAGGAACAGAGGCAATATACAGTAACAGTCACCTTACAAGCAATACAATGGCACTAAATTCATACCTTTCAATAGTTACCCTGAATGGAAATGGGCTAAATGCCCCAATCAAAAGACACAGGATATCACAATGGATAAAAAAACAAGACCCATCAATATGCTGTCTATAAGAAATTCATTTTAGACCCAAAGACAGCTCCGGATTTAAAGTGAGGGGGTGGTAAACAATGTACCATTCTAATAGACATCAAAAGAAAGCTGGGGTGGCTATCCTTACAACAGATAAATTAGATTTTAAGCCAAAGAGTATAATAAGAGATGAGGAAAGAAACTGTATCGTACTTAAAGGGTCTAACAAGAAGATCTACCAATTTTAAATATCTATGCCCCTAACGTGGGAGCAGCCAATTATATAAACCAATTAATAACAAAATTAAAGAAACACATCAACAATGATAAAATAATAGTAGGGGACTTTAAGACGCCCCCCCCCCCTTACTGAAATGGACAGATCATCTAAGCAAAGATCAACAAGGAAATAAAGGCTTTAAATGACACACTGGACCAGATGGACATCACAGATATATTTAGAACATTCCATCCTAAAGCAACAGAATACACATTCTTCTCTAGTGCACTTGGAACATTCTCCAGAATAGATCACATCCTGGGTCACAAATCAGGTCTCAATCGGAACCAAAAGATTGGGAACATTCCCCGCATATTTTCAGACTACAAAGGTCTGAAGCAAGAACTCAATCACAAGAGGAAAGTTGGGAAGAACTCAAATCCATGCAGGTAAAGAGCATCCTACTAACGAATGAATGGGTCAACCAGGAAATTAAAGAAGAATTTTAAAAAGTCATGGAAACAAATCAAAATGAAAACACAAATGTTCAAAATCTTTGGGACACCACAAAGGCTGTTCTATGAGGAAAGTATATAGTAATACAAGCCTTTCTCAAGAAACAAGGGCTCAAGTACACAACCTACCCCTACACCTAAACGAGCTGGAGAAAGAACAGCAAAGAAAGCCTTAAACGCAGCAGGAGAAGAGAAATAATAAAGATGAGAGCAGAAATCAGTGAAATAGAAACCAAAAGAACCGGAGAACAAATCAACGAAACTAGGAGCTGGTTCTTTGAAAGAATTAATAAGATGGATAAGCCCCTGGCCAGACTTATCGAAAAGGATAGAGAAAGGACCCAAATTAATAAAATCATGAGTGAAAGAGGAGATATCACAACCAACACCAAAGAAATACAAACAATTATAAGAACACAGTATGAGCAACTATACACCAGCAAGTTTGACAATCTGGAAGAAATGGATGCATTCCCAGAGACAAATAAACTACCAAAACTGAACCAGGAAGAAATAGAAAACCTGAACAGACCCATAACCAGTAAGGAGATTGAAGCACTCATCAAAAAAGCCTCCCAACAAATAAGAGCCCAGGGCCAGATGGCTTCCCAGGGGAATTCTACCAAACATTTAAAGAAGAATTAATACCTATTCTCCTGAAACTATTCCAAAAATAGAAATGGAAGGAAAACTTCACAACTCATCTGATGAGACCAGCATGACTTTGATCCCAAAAACCAGACAAAAAGGAGAATTACAGAACAAAATCCTTAATGAACACGGATGCAAAAACTCTCAACAAAATACTAGCCATTGGATCCAACAGTACATTAACAGGATTATTCACCACGACCAAGTGGGATTTATTCCACGGCTGCAACGTTGGTTCAAGATCCGCAAATCAATCAATGTGATGCAATACATTAACAAAAGAGAGAACAAGAACCATATGATACTCTCAATAGATGCTAAAAAAAAAAAAAGCATTTGACAAAGTACAGCATCCCTTCTTGATCAAAACTCTTCACAGTGTAGGCATAGAGGGTACACAGCTCAATATCATCAAAGGCATCTATGAAAAACCCACAGCAAGTATCATTCTCAACAGGGAAAAACTGAGAGCTTTTCCGCTAAGGTCAGGAACAGGGTAGGGATGTTCACTATATCCACTGCTACTCAACATAGTACTAGAAGTCCTAGCCTTGGTAATCAGACAACAAAAAGAAATAAAAGGCATCCGAATTGGCAAAGAACAAGTCAGACTCTCACTCTTTGCAGATGATATGATACTTTACGTGGAAAACCCAGAAGAATCCACTCCAAAACTGCCAGAACTCATACAGGAATTCAGTGAAGTGTCAGGATATAAAATCAATGCACAGAAATCAGTTGCATTTCTATACACCATCAGCAAGACAGAAGAAAGAGAAATTAAGGATTTTATCCCATTTGCAATTGCACCCAAAACCATAAGATACCTAGGAATAGACCTAACCAAAGACGCAAAGAATTTGTACTCAGAGAACTATAACGTACTCATGAAAGAAACTGAGGAAGATGCAAAAGAATGGAAAAACGTTCCATGCCCTTGGACCGGAAGAACAAATATTGTGAAAATGTCTATGCTACCTAAAGCAATCTACACATTTAACGTAATCCCTATCAAAATAACCATCAACTCTTTTCTAAGAAATGCAACAAATAATCCTAAAATTTATATGGAACCAGAAAAGACCCCGAATAGCCAGAGGAATATTGAAAAAGAAAACCAAAGCTGGCTGCATCACAATTCCAGACTTCAAGCTCTATTACAAAGCTGTAATCATCAAGATAGTAGGTACTGGCCCAAAAACAGACACACAGATCAATGGAACAGAATAGAGAGCCCAGAAATGGACCCTCAACCCTACGGTCAACTCATCTTTGACAAAGCAGGAAAGAATGTCTAATGGTAAAAGACAGTCTCTTTAACAAATGGTGTGGGGAAAACTGGACAGCCACATGCAGAAGAATGAAACTGGACCACTTCCTTACACCACACACAAAAACAGACTCAAAATGGATAAAGGAACTCAATGTGAGACAGGAATCCAACAATCCTTGAGGAGAACACAGGCAGCAACCTCCTCGACCTCAGCCACAACAACTTCTTCCTGGAAACTTCGCCAAAGGCAAGGAAAGCAAGGACAAAAATGAACTATTGGGACCTCATCAAGTTCAAAAGCTTTTGCACAGCAAAACAATCAATAAAACCAAGACAACTGACAGAATGGGAGAAGATATTTGCACATGACATATCAGATAAAGGGCTAGTATCTAAAATCTATCAAGAACTTATCAAACTCAACACACAAGGAACAAATAATCCAATCAAGAAATGGATGGAAGACGTGAAGAGACATTTCGGTAAAGAAGACATTCAGATGGCCAACAGACTCATGAAAAAGTGCTCAACATCACTCAGCATCAGGGAAATACAAATCAAAACCACAGTGAGATACCACCTCACACCAGTCAGAATGGCTAAAATTAACAAGTCAGAAAACCACAGATGTTGGCGAGGATGTGGAGAAAGGGGAATCGTCCTACACTGTTGGTGTGAATGCAAGCTGGTGCAACCACTCTGGAAAACATGGAGATTCCTCAAAAAGTTGAAAATAGAGCTACCGTATGACCCAGCAATCGCACTACTAGGTACTTACCCTAAAGATACAAATGTAGGGATCCGAAGGGGCACATGCACCCGAATGTTTACAGCAGCTATGTCCATAATAGTCAAACCGTGGAAAGATCCTAGATGTCCATCAACAGATGAATGGATAAAGATGTGGTATGTACGTGTGTACACACACAAACATACACACACACAGGAATACTATGCAGCCATCAAAAGAAATGAAATCTTGCCATTTGCAACAGCATGGATGGAACTAGAGGGTAATATGCTAAGCAAAGTAAGTCAATGAGAGAAATACAATTATCATATGATCTTCTGATATGAGGAATTTGAGAGGCAAGGTGGGGGATCATGGGGAGTAGGGAGGGAAAAAATGAAACAAGATGGGATCGGGAGGGAGACAAACCATAAGAGACTCTTAATCTCTCAAAACCAACTGAGGGTTGCCAGGGGCGGGTCGGGGGGTAGGGATATGGTGGCTGGGTTATGGACATTGGGGAAGGTATGCGCTACAGTGAGTGCTGTGAAATGTGTAAGTCTGATGATTCACAGTCCTGTACCCCTGGGGCAAATAATACATTGTATGTTAATTTTTAAAAAAGATTATGGAATTACAAAAGACATTGCCAGTTTATTACATAGTGTTTTATGAATTTATGAATTGGGGAAATCTTATTTTCATTTTTATTTTTCATAAAAAGGACCCCCTAAATATTAGTGAAATAACTGTATAGCTCTTATTCACAGAAAGTTTTCCCAGTCTGCATAATTTTTAGCAGGCTTTCAGACAGCTCTTTTTGCCATCAGACATAGCAATTACTGCCATCAATTAAGCAACTAAGTGCAAGCCTTTGAAATAGACATTTTATTACTTTTTTTTTGTTTACAATAACCCAATGAGGTACACATTCTTTTATGTATTTCCCAGATGGAGAAACGGAGGCTTACGGTGTTTACTTTCTTTCCCAAGATTACACAGTCAGGACCCCAAGGAGCCAAAAGAGATCTCTTAAGGTCTCAAGCATGGACTTTCCCTGCCTACCCACTAAGTGTGGCAGCAGAGCCAGCAGTCTCCCTAGTATTTCTTCCTTACTAACAGAAACCCAATTTTATTTAAGCAGCAATATAGATATTTAAAAATCTTTAATTTCACTGAAGTCCCTTTTGTAGACTAACCCTATATAACAGGTTCTGGCCAAAGGCAGAGGTCCTGGGGAGGAAATCCCTTCCCAGAAGAAAAGTACACTTGGAGAAAACTCTCACAACCTACAGCCCTCCTGAGAACTAGGCCCAGAGAACTTAGCTTCCACCCCATGACCACAAGAATAAACTCCACACTAAGGCTACAGAACTCAAAACAGGTCTGACTCCCTAAACTTCTTGTTGCAGGAGATAAATTCAACCCTATTTCTTCAAACACTCTAAAAGTTTCCTACTATCTATATCTGAAAGCTTTCTCTAACTGATTCACCAAGTAAGAATTTCACTGCCTGAAATATGATAATCCTTTTATCATAGTTCAGAACCATATTTCCCAAATTAGAGTTTTTTAAAATCCTGGGAGCCTAAGCTAACCTACTGAGCTCTGCTGATAAGAATAAACCAGGAAGGGTACATAAAAAATTTTATTATCTATGGGAGGCAAGGAAAAAATGGGGTAGATGGTGACAAAGATGAGAGATTTCTCAAAAATTACCTTTTTACATTTTGATGTTTTTAAACCATAAATATACAGTCTATCCAAACTATGGAAATAAATCAAAGAAGGATATATTAGCCTTATGCCTTTTCTGTCAAGAAACCAACAAAATATTACCTTTCTTGGGTCTAGGGGATAATTTGAGGTTCTTTTCTGTAATGATCTTCTTTTCAGCTGTTAATGACTGTAGGAAGATGACAATAATATAATAATAATGATAATGTAGTAATTTATGTGACAAGGGCTAAAATAAAAAATATTTTTTAAATACTCCAAGCCTTAAACAATACCCTCCTTAAAATATACCTCTTTTATTGATATTAACCAATAAGTATTCCCAAAGCACATATTCCTCATACACAAATGTATTTTTATATTTTATCAGAATCTAAACAGAGAACTAACCATTAAGAGTTTATAATAGTGGGCACCTGGGTGGCTCAGTGGGTTAAGCCTCTGCCTTCAGCTCAGGTCATGATCTCAGGGTCCTGGGATCAAGCCCCATATCGGGCTTCCTGCTCAGTGGGGAGCCTGCTTTCCCCCTCTCTCTGTCTGCCTCTCTTTCTAATTGTAATCCCTCCTGCTGTCAAATAAATAAATATATTTTAAAAAAAAAGAGTTTATAATAGTATCCCATTTTGTACATATCTGTGAGTATTTCAAAATCAGCATATATACAAAAATTAACCAGAATATCTTGTTGGCAACAGATCCTGAATATACAAGCATTTCATAAATATACTTCTCATCAAGAGTAGGATGCCCAAAGATTTCATTACAAAGAAGGACAAAGGCTGGGCCTGGCATGAAGATGTGATTACTAACTTGCCAAAATTACTAAAGGGGGACAAAATTACTAAGGGGACACCTGGGTGGGTGAGCGGGTTATGTGTCTGCCTTTTCGGCTCAGGTCATGATCCTAAAGTCCTGGGATCCAGTCCCACACTGGGCTCTTTGCTCATCAGGGACCCTGCTTCTCCCTCTGCCTGTCACTCCCCCTGATTGTGCGAGCTCTCTCTCTCTCTCTCTCTCTGATTTAACAAAAACAAAAACAAGAAGACTGGACCAATTACTGTGTCCTGAAATAAGGAAGGGAATTCCAAAGAAATATAATTACAGTGGCTTAAATACTCAGGAATCTAAGTATCCATTGGCATTCAAGAAAAACCATTTTTAATTACTTACCAGAGTCCCAGAAGTGTTCTGAAATCCTTCTCCACATCTGCGCCATGCTTCAGAGAGGGAAGCAGCTGCCCCCACTGTCCTGAGACCTGCTCTTCGGAACTTTAGTGGACCCCCTCTTGGAAAGGATGGGTATTCTATATCCCAATTTCTTTTTCTCTGTGGAGATGGTTTTTAAAGGAAAAAAAAAACAAAACAAAAAAATCAAACCAACTTCATTAAAAATACATTAGTTATTAACACTATGGGAACCCAGGAATGGCAATGGTGAAGGCATAGCTTTTGAATGTCTCTGAATCCCCATGTAAAAAAAAAAAAAGTAACAAGAAAGCATACAAACTGTACAATCAGAGAACAAATTCGAAAATAC
Organism: Enhydra lutris kenyoni; assembly: GCF_002288905.1. Classification (NCBI taxonomy): domain Eukaryota; kingdom Metazoa; phylum Chordata; class Mammalia; order Carnivora; family Mustelidae; genus Enhydra; species Enhydra lutris. The sequence goes on from NW_019154125.1 coordinate 18,867,532, forward strand.
AAAGAGATGAGGACAAATATATTCAACCCTCCAAAGGTCCTGCATATGATTCTATCTGAAAGCAAAGCTGAAAGAAGTGAAGGAACAAAGGAGGATCTTAGTACATACACATGTGGTGTTCACTATGAAGCAGGCAATCTGAGGATGAAATGGTACCTGAAACAGTCCCAAGAACATCCAAAGAAGTAGGAGCAGTTTAAGACACTTAGCACTTGTCAGCCAGGACTACCTTCTTGGACCGGATGTCGCACTGCAGAGAAATTGCTGGCAGGGGAATCTGCTCAGCAGCACAGGGATGGTAGAGATGAAGAAAAGAAAAGGTTCAGATGGAGCGTAGGAAGGGAACTGAACCAGAAGATATCTAAATAAACAAGTGGCCATATTTTTGCAAACTACAAGAAAAGAACAGAAATTATAAAAGCTCTTTTGAATTCTGCCTTCTTCTAAAAATTCACAGAAACTATAACATAAAAATAGGCAATAGAAAGGGATCAAGGTTAAATCCAATACAAAGTTATAATTAGAAAAAACAGAATGGAGCAGAATAACATACCAACACACAAAGAAAGCAAACTAAAAACATGCTGAGAGAACAGAAAAAGTGTAACCTACTATTTCAATATAAGACAACACATTTAGATTATAAAAAGTCAGAAATGAAGTAACAAAACTTAAGCAGTAGAATAAAGTTAAAAAATCACCTGAGGGAAAGAGCCCAAATGTCCATCCACAGATGAATGGATAAAGAAGATGTGGTATATAAACATATATACACAATGTACATACAATGGAATGAATACACACACACACACACACACACACACACATACATACAATGGAATGTTACTCAGCCATCAAAAAGAATGAAATCTTGCCATTTACAACAACATGGATGGAGCCAGAGTATGTTATTCTAAGTGAAATAAGCCACTCAGAGAAAGACAAATACCATATGATTTCACTCATATGTGGAATTTAAAAAAAAAAAAAAAAGATGAACATAGGGGGAGGAGAAAAAGAGAGAGATACAAACCATAAAACAGACTCTTCACTAAAGAGAACAAACTGAGGATTTCTAGAGGGGAGGTAGGTAGGGGGAAGGGTTAAATGGGTGATGGGGATTAAGGACACTTGTGATGAACACTGGGTATTGTACATAAGTGACAAATCACTAAATTCTACTCCTGAAACTTAATATTACACTGAATGTTAACTAGCTGGAATTTAAATAAAACTTGAAACAAAAAAATAAAATACTCTTTCAACATGAAAAAGAAAAATCAGCTCAGGAAAAAAAGACTAAACTAGAAGGAATCCAAGAGCACATAGCTATCACAGATGTCTTAAGAAAATAATACGGAGGAAAATTTAAAGTTCATTTTAAAGTATTCAAGAGAAACAGAGTGATCAATCAAGTCTCTCTTGTGATCCAACATACAGATAGTAGCAATCCCTGAAGAAGAAGAAAACCAAGATAATGGGACAGACAAAATATCAAAAACTTCAATTCCACAGAAACTTTCCTGAAATCTTAAAAAAAAAAAAAGAAAGAAAGAAAGAAACTACATATTGAAGCACACCACATACCTGGTAATATCAGCCCAGAAGCAAACAAAACCAAGATATATTCTAGAAAACAGGCTTTTAAACAAACACTTTGAACATGTAGGAAAAGGAACAAATGATTTACAAGTGAATAAAAATTACCTTATCATAGAATGTTGACAGCAACTTTATGTGAGAAAAAAACAGAAAAGTGTGTTAAGATACTCAAGGGAAGAAAATGAGTGAAGTTTTATCTAGCAACAGTGCTAACACTGATTTATTTCCCCAAATGTTTCTGTGTGAGTTTTCCTTTTTTTTTCTTTTTACAAATGTCTACAACAGACATGTATTCATTTTATAAGATTTTAAATTTGCATTTTATTTAAGGAAAATCTTTTAAATTTGCAACACAAATCAAATTAACGTTAACTACTATGAGTTGATCATCTGATTAACACAAAAAACCCTAGTCAATACCATTGTGGTTTAAAAAAAAAATGAATTAAGATTACAATATACCATTAAAACTTCTGTACCGAGAAAGAGGGAACAAATTCATAAAAACAAATTCAGCCATAATACTGATGGCATTTTAACATGTAAGAGCCCTACGTATATTCCTCTTTATGTAGAAATTCGTCTGGTGGGGCAAAACTACAAAAGGAAGAGGCATCTATCCTCAAGATAGAGGGTATTTACCCTCCACTAGTGGCAGTTTCCCCTGGCAGCTCTGAAGAAACTCGCTTCATTAACTAGAACAGAAAATAAAGAGGAAGATAACATTTGGTCTCTTGAGCCATTTTGTTTTTCTTTAACTCCAGAATACTTTTTAATGCATTAAATCAGCCCAGGTTAGGTATGTAAAGAAATGGGTGACATGGGGGATGGGATAGGGAAGTACAAGATGATTGACCCTGAAATATCTTGAACCAGAGAGTAAGAAAGCACTCAAAGAATGAGAACATGTCATAAGGACACATGAGCATAGGTGAATGGCCTCTCACTGGCCAACTGTGGAACATTCCTGCATCAAATAAATAATGACAGTAAAGGATTATAACCTATTGAATAAAACAGAAATATGGGTCTACATTGATATAAACAGTGGATTTGGAAAATCATTAATGAAAGCTGAACCTATTAGGTGACAGTTTAATGATACAGGGGATATTTACATGCTCATTAAGCATCGTCCCACAAATTACTTCTTAATTTCAAAGGGAAAAACAGTAACCTTAAAGTTGGGAAACCTGCAGATACCACCTTAATCAAGTAATCAGCATCAAGTGCCTCTTGATAGGAGGCACTGAGAAGAACACAAGATTCCCGTGGTATTCCTACCAGAAAGACATAACCTAAATCTAAACTGGGGAAAATATCAGACAAGACCAAAATAACTGGACTGTACACCTCAACAATGACAAGGTCAAGAAATACAAAGAAAGTCTAAAGAACCATTTCAGATTAACAGAAGATTAAAGAGGCATGGAAAGGAAAGGAAATGTATGATCCTGGATGGGATCTTGGACCAGAGAAAAAACGTCATTATTAGGCAACTGATAAAATCTGAATATGAACTGTTGACTAGATAATAATATTGTATCAGTTTTTAATTTCCTATTTTTGTAATTATACTATGCCTATGTAAGAGAATATCCTCAGTCTACAAAATAAATATTTAGGGGTAGAGGTACAGAAAAAAGTTGATACACACATGCATAGAGAGAGAAAGAAAGAAGGGGGGATGAGGAAAAGACAGAGAGAGAGGCAAAAAATAATAAACTAGTGAAATGGAGTAAAGGGTTGTATTAGTTCCCTAGGGTTGCTGTAACAAATGACCACAAACTCAGTGCCTTAAAACAACAAAATTATTCTCATAATTCTGGAGCCAAGAAGCCCAAAATGAAGGTGTTAGAAATGAAGTCTCCAGGGAAGAATCTTTCCTGGCCTTTTTCTCCCAGCAATCCTTGCCTTCCTTGGATTGTGGCTTCATCATTCCCGTCTCTGCCTCTGTCATCTCGTCTCTGCCTCTGTCGTCTCTGCCTCTGTCATCTCGTGGCCGTCTTGCCTACATATCTCTCTGTGTTATCTCCTCTTCTCACAAGTCATTGGATTTAGGGCCCAACCCTAATGCCATATAGGCATTATTATTATTCATCTTAACTAGCTACTGTGCAAAGATCTTATCTCCAAATAAAGCTACATTCTGGAGTTCCAGGTCAACAGGAGTTTATAGAGAACACTATTTAACCTATTCACATTTCCACCATAAGAAACTTCATTACACTATTATTGCAACTTTTCTGTAAGTTTGAAATTCTGTCAAAATAAAAGTTACCCAAAAAAGAGAGAGAAAACCCAAAATACAACTACATAAGCCCAGGATGATCCCGGCAAAAAGAAGAGAAATATAGTCAATTCTCATTTTTGTAGTAGTTATCATTCGATAAAGTCACCACAATGAATTAGCAAATACTGAACCACTATTCCTAAGGGAAATACAGGGTTGATTCCTGTCAGTATACAACCTTATTTTATGTGTGCTTCTGCTTAAAAACACTTTATTTAATATATATAGTTTATTCTTTAACATTGAACTCATAGCCAACAGCACTGTAACTCATACCTGAACAAAGCTGATCGAACACAAATTTTCTCTATAAGGTGCATCACAGCTGTTCTGCACTTAGGGACAACGAGATAGCACTTCAGTACTACACTTGGGGGCCCCTTTACACAGTGAAATCACACAAAGCACAAAACTGTGAAAAACAGGGCATTAAGTAGACCAAGAAAGGACACACTTGTTTACAGTATAAGAGCTGGAATAAGCTGGCAGAACAGACCCTTGTTCGACCTCAGCTGATTACTTAAACGTCAAGTGACTCAAATTTTTCTCTGCTCTGCACATGACCACAAATTACTCTGAAAGCACCACAAGGATTGATTTGGGGATTACAAATAAATTTGGGCAAAGAGGAGAATTGTAAACACAGAAACTGAATAATGAAGATCGACTATACTTTGAGCAGAACTTCAAAAGGAAGCAATTGGGGGCGCCTGGGTGGCTCACTGGGTTAAAGCCTCTGCCTTCAGCTCAGGTCATGATCCCGGGGTCCTGGGATCGAGCCCCACATCGGGCTATCTGATCAACAGGGAGCCTGCTTCCCTTCCTCTCTCTCTGCCCGCCTCTCTGCCTACCTGTGATCTCTCTCTCTCTCTTTGTCAAATAAATAAATAAATAAATAAATCTTAAAAAAAAAAAAAAAAAAAAAAAGAAGCAATTGAAGTGGTTAAAACATAAAAGGTATTTCATTGCTCCACTACATTACTATCCAGCCCCTCAGAGACCACTTTTTCTTCTTATCACTGCTCTGCGCCATTTTTCATTTGTTTAGGTACACCATGATTATGAATTTTATTTATTCATTTTGAAAATCTAATCCCTGAAAAAGGAAATGCATGCTACCATACAACTTTGGGCTGCTGTTCCCCCTGGAAAGTTTCTCAATAGTATTTGTTTGGGGTATCATTTAATAAATCCGGGGAATAAATTAGATGTCTAACTGAATGCAAACGGGAGTTTTCTTGAGTATCTGAATAAACCCCAATGGCTCAAGCCATATATGTGAAATATACAAATGCTTTTGCACCTAGGAATTTACCTACATTAAGAAGAGATACTGACTCATGGACCCTCAAGTCTGAGGAACTTGATTGTTCCTCAAATTGAAAGTTTCAATCAAGCTGGTCAGTTAGGAAGCACTGTGATGCTCAGAGCTCATTCTATCAAATATTTGTCCCTTTGTTTCTTCAGAGGTCCTTCCTTCCCTCAGGTAACAGAACATTTCTCAGGCCTGTCACTCACTGCTTTGGTTACATTTGGTCCTTTGCTTCTCCAGATTTCATCCATACCCAGATTCTTTAGGGACTGAAACCCTCTAATTAATATAAATGACAGAAATATGATGTTCTTTTCTTCAGTCAACATTTATTGAGTGCCCAGTGCATGCAGACACTCTGCTAGGCTTCAGGGATACAAGATGAGCAAGAAAGACTGTGCTCTCCAGTGGCTCAGGCTGTGGTGAGCGAAACTCTCCCATAAATCTGATAACATGAAAGCCTGAGCCCAAGTTTAGATTCTGGCTAGCATGGACTTCAACATTACTTTTCAGCCTTCCCCTCCACTCCCCCATGTTCTCCTTCACATTCAACAGACCCTACACATTTCTACCACCATAACTGTATCAATGGCACTCTTTGCTGGAAATCACCTCTCCACTCCCTTCAGTCTCTCCTACTCTGCCACAGATCAATGCTCTTCTATTCCCTGAAATATCCCCCCAATACCTCCACACATACCTCTTTGTGTGAAACCATTATGTCTCCAGTATATTCTACTCCTTCTGTTAGAACAAGAGCAGAAGGAGACATGTCCCTAATCATCTCATCACCTCAGTACACAGTGCTCCCCCCACAGAGGTGCTCATTAAAATGACTACTGAATGAATATGTAAATTACTTATCATACTAATCATCATTGGTTCAGAGATGCTAATGAAATCTAAAGTAAATCAGACAGCAGGCATAAGTTTAAGAGGAAACTCAGTATACTACATTCCAATTTTGTCCATCAAATATAACACAGCTCCCTTTACACTGTTGGTATCATGTATATGTCTCTCTCCAATGTTTACTCAGCCACAGAGAAGGCACTTACAATGGCAGTTTCATTGGCCTTCTCACCCAGCCATCTTTTTTTTTTTTT